>NC_079171.1:18047113-18134613 GCF_947568905.1 Ostrea edulis
CCACGAGTGTTCTCAGAAACTACTGAAGGGATCAAGACAAAACCTTTTTAGGATGATAGAATTCTCTTTGTAGATGTGCGGAACGAACGTCATTTTGTCTGAAAATGCATGCATGTGCATGCACGTGCATTGGATTTTTTGTTTACAAACTTTGGAATGCATCTAACTTTTTTATTTTTCAAGGAAATCGTTTGATATTTATATTGCAGGTATAACTTGAGACCCTTAACCGTTTCACATCGTCAAAATTTCAATTCTGCACGCGCATGCACGTGTGCTTCAATTTGATTGGATAATACAAAACCATTTATAACTTTCATATAAATTAAGACAATTTGATGATATTTACAGGATAGGTAAAGATTATAAATATCTACAAATCTATGTTAAATAAATTGCAAACGCGCATGCGCACGCACGCGCATTGACATTTGAACGTTCAATTCTTTCAATGACCATAACTTTTTTGTTTTTTGTCCAAATCTTTTCAAACTTGTCTTGTATATGTATCTTGATATTCTTAACAAAAGTGTACAGTCATCATTACCATCCAGCACGTGCATGCACGTGTGCTAAATTGTGATTGGACGATTTTCAAATCGCCATAATTTCTTATAAATGATGGAAACAATATGAAATTTATACTGTAAGTATATCTATCAAATGTCTATTGAATGACATCAACATTGATGCTGAGTCATACTCACGTGCCCGTGTATGCACGTGCATAGCTTTTCTTTCATTTTTCGGGTACTAAAATGGTCATAACTATTGAATTAAAAACTGAAATGAATTCAAATTTACCCTGAGGATCTATGATATGAATGTCTGTGAAATGGTGTCAACAAATTTTCCATAATCAAAATCGCGTGCGCGTGAATGCGCGTGCATTGTAATTTTTGATGTCTAAATTTGAGTATTGGTCTATAACATTTTGAGATTGCAATGAATAGGTTTGAAAATTAGGTTGTAGGTATGTTTTGGGCCTGTCAATTTATTAATAGTCTCAAAATCACTTCCCTGTACGCGCATGCACGTGCGCTTAATTCTGATTGGACGATTTTGAAATCCCAATAACTTTCTTAAGAGTGAAGCGATCGATACCAAATTCATATAGTAAGTATATTGTTCAAATGTCTATTGAATAGCATCAACAAAATTGTTGTGTGGTACTCACGCGCACGTGTATGCACGTGGATTGATCTTGGTCTTTGTAGTTTTGAGTTGTTGTTAATTTCTCGATTTTCATTGAACTGTTGTGAAACTTCTCTTGTACTCATATGGTAAGACTTCTAATGTATCGAGATGGTCAAATTACTTATCAGCACGTGCATGCACGTACGTGCACGTGCACAAAATTCTCAGATTTTTATAACTGATATGTACTAGCATGAAATGGACTGAACGTTATAAGATAGTTATATATTCACATGTTTCACAGTTTGCAATGGTCAAAACCACTTGTACTGAAATAAATGACACCACTTATTAAATGGGGGAATCTTTGGGGAACATCTGTAACGGTCCCCGTTACAATAAGTACTAGTTATTATTATTATTATTCTTTCTTTCTTCTTGGGACTTTTTTGTCCACGAGTGTTCTCAGAAACTACTCAAGGGATCAATATGAAACCTTTTTAGGATGATAGTATAGCATATGTAGATGTGCGGAACGAATGTCATTTTGCATGAAAATGCATGCATGTGCATGCACGTGCATTGGATTTTTTGTTTACAAACTTTGGAATTTGTCTAACTTTTTTATTTTTCAATGAAATCGTTTGCTATTTATATCGTAGGTATAACATGGGACCCTTAACTGTTTGGCATCGTCAAAATTTCAATTCTGCACGCGCATGCACGTGTGCTTCAATTTGATTGGATAATACAAAACCGTTTATAACATTCATACCAATTAAGGAAATTTAACGATATTTACAGGATAGGTAGACATGCCAAATATCTACAGACCGATGTAATAAAAATTGCAAACGCGCATGCGCACGCACGTGCATTGTCTTTTGAAGGTTCAAGTCTTTCAATGACCATAACTTTTTTGTTTTTGTCAAAATCTTTTCAAACTTGTATTGTGTATGTATCTTGATATTCTTAACAAAAGTTTATATTCATAATTACCATCCGGCACGTGCATGCACGTGTGCTAAATTCTGATTGGACGATTTTCAAATCGCCATAACTTTCTTATAAATGATGGAAACAATATGAAATTTATACTGTAAGTATATCTATCAAATGTCTATTGAATGACATCAACATTGATGCCGAGTCATACTCACGTGCCCGTGTATGCACGTGCATAGCTTTTCTTTCATTTTTCGGGTACTAAAATGGTCATAACTATTGAATTAAAAACTGAAATGAATTCAAATTTACCCTGAGGATCTATGATATGAATGTCTGTGAAATGGTGTCAACCAATTTTCCATTATCAAAATCGCGTGCACGTGAATACGCGTGCATTGTAATTTTTGACGTCTAAATTTGAGTATTGGTCTATAACATTTTGAGATTGCAATGAATAGGTTTGAAAATTAGGTTGCAGGTATGTTTTGGGCCTGTCAATTTATTAATAGTCTCAAAATCACTTCCCTGCACGAGCATGCACTTGCACTTAATTCTGATTGGACGATTTTGAAATCCCCATAACATTCTTAAGAGTGAAGCGATCGATACCAAATTCATATAGTAAGTATATTGTTCAAATGTCTATTGATTAGCATCAACAAAATTGTTGTGTGGTACTCACGCGCACGTGTATGCACGTGCATTGATTTCGGTCTTTGTAGTTTTGAGTTGTCGTTAATTTCTCGTTTTTCATTGAACAGTTGTGAAACTTCTCTTGTACTCATATAGTCAGACTTCTAAAATTATTTATATGCACGTGCATGCACGTACGTGCACGTGCACAAAACTCTCAGATCTTTATAACTGATTTGTATTAGCATGAAATGGACTGAACGTTATAAGATAGTTATATATTCACATGTTTCACAGTTTGCAAACGTCAAAACCACTTGTACTGAAATAAATGACACCACTTGCTAAATGGGGGAATGTTTGGGGAACATCTGTAACGGTCCCCGTTACAATCAGTACTAGTTATTATGTTCCCCAAACAAAGTTTGGGAACATATTGGTTTTACTCGGTTTCTTATTATTATTATTATTATTCTTCTTTCTTTCTTCTTGGGACTTTTTTGTCCACGAGTGTTCTCAGAAACTACTCAAGGGATCAATATGAAACCTTTTTAGGATGATAGAATACTCTATGTAGATGTGCGGAACGAATGTTATTTTGTCTGAAAATGCATGCATGTGCATGCACGTGCATTGAATTTTTTGTTTACAAACTTTGGAATGAGTCTAACTTTTTTATTTTTCAATGAAATCGTTTCCTATTTATATGGTAGGTATAACTTGGGACCCTTAACTGTTTGGCATCGTCAAAATTTCAATTCTGCACGCGCATGCACGTGTGCTTTAATTTGATTGGATAATACAAAACCGTTTATAACATTCATACCAATTAAGGAAATTTAACGATATTTACAGGATAGGTAGACATGTCCAATATCTACAGATGGATGTAATAAAAATTGCAAACGCGCATGCGCTCGCACGTGCATTGTCTTTTGAAGGTTCAATTCTTTCAATGACCATAACTTTTTTGTTTTTTGTCCAAATCTTTTCAAACTCGTATTGTATATGTATCTTGATATTCTTAACAAAAGTGTATAGTCATAATTACCATCCGGCACGTGCATGCACGTGTACTTAATTCTGATTGAACGATTTTCAAATCGCCATAACTTTCTTATAAATGATGGAAACAATATGAAATTCATACTGTAAGTATATCTATCAAATGTCTATTGAATGACATCAACATTGATGCTGAGTCATACTCACGTGCCCGTGTATGCACGTGCATATCTTTTCTTTCATTTTTCGGGTACTAAAATGGTCATAACTATTGAATTAAAAACTGAAATTAATTCAAATTTACCCTGAGGATCTATGATATGAATGTCTATGAAATGGTGTCAACAAATTCTCCATTATCAAAATTGCGTGCGCGTGAATGCGCGTGCATTGTAATTTTTGACGTCTAAATTTAATTATTGGTCTATAACATTTTGAGATTGCAATGAATAGGTTTGAAAATTAGGTCGCAGGTATGTTTCGGGCCTCTCAATTTATTAATAGTCTCAAAATAACTTCCCTGCACGCGCATGCACGTTCGCTTAATTCTGATTGGACGATTTTGAAATCCCAATAACTTTCTTATGAGTGAAGCAATCGATACCAAATTCATATAGTAAGTATATTGTTCAAATGTCTATTGAATAGCATCAACAAAATTGCTGTGTGGTACTCACGCGCACGTGTATGCACGTGCATTGATTTCGGTCTTTGTAGTTTTGAGTTGCCGTTAATTTCTCGTTTTTCATTGAACAGTTGTGAAACTTCTCTTGTACACATATAGTATGACTTCTGATGTATCGAGATGGTCGAATTATTTATATGCACGTACGTGCACGTGCACAAAACTCTCAGATCTTTATAACTGATTTGTATTAGCATGAAATGGACTGAACGTTATGAAATAGTTATATATTCACATGTTTCACAGTTTGCAATGGTCAAAACCACTTGTACTGAAATAAATGACACCACTTGCTGAATGGGGGAATGTTTGGGGAACCCGTTACAATAAGTACTAGTTATTAAGGTCTTCCGTCTCCTGCGGAAGACCTTACTATTATTGTTCGCGTTCTTCTTCTTCATTATTAAGGTCTTCCGTCTCCTGCGGAAGACCTTACTATTATTGTTCGCGTTCTTCTTCTTCATTATTAAGGTCTTCCGTCTCCTGCGGAAGACCTTACTATTATTGTTCGCGTTCTTCTTCTTCATTATTATTATTATTATTTTCCTTGGTAGTACACGCGTTTTTCTCAGCCATTTCTCGATCGATTTTGACGAAGTTTTCAGGAAAGATGTCTTTTGGTGACGAGACTTTGCTTGCAAAATTTCGTGCTTGACGTCACTTCCGGTCAGGAGTTATCTCTCTTTTAGTGACTTTTTGAAGGGCCTTGTTGTCCACACATCTCCTCCGTTAGTTTTGAAGCTAGAGTCTTGAAATTTCTACACAAGATAGAGTAAACATTTTAGAAGATTTGTGGGGAATTCGATTTTACCGGAGGCGATTTGCCTAAACGCTCGCCTGGACCTGAAAAAATGGATGCCAAAATTTTTCGCCGATTTCGGCGATTTTTGACCTTTGATCTCCAATATCTTTTTTCTTGCAAATATTTTGTTAAAACATGTAGAACAAAAGTTGTGCACATTTACGAGATCTTTTCGAAAATATCAAGATTTAGGGGCTAGCCCCTTCTATTAGGGATCTAGGAGGGCTCAAAGTCTAGATCAAATATCTCAAAAATCGTTAATATTTTGGTATCAGTCAAAGAACAAAAAATGTTCATCTCAACAATCCAAATCTATTCATATAAAAATTTAGGTCATATGTTACGTAATAAGGGATTTTAAGGGCCAAAACCATAAATTTTTTACCCCTTGTATCTCGAAAACGACAAATATTTTGAAAAGCAATAAAGAACAAAAGTTGTTCAAAATGATGATCTGAACAATATGCATATTTCGTTTTTACCCTATGTGGCCCCGTTAGGGAGCTACAGTTTGGCCCCTAAAAATTACTTCTAGAAATAACTCGAGAACGGTAAAGAATTTCTGAGTACTTGTTGAACAAAAAATGTTTGAAATGTCATGACCTTTCTTACGATATCAAGCAAAAGGGGCTGACTCTTTAAATTAGGGGCCCAGAAGGGTCCAAAGGTTTATGAGAATATCTCAGAAACTATTAATATTTTGTAATAAGTCATTGAAGCGGAAATGTTCATCTAAACGAGCTTGTTCTTATCAAATCAAAAAGTAGGTCATATGTTACGTAATAAGGGATTTTAAGGGCCAAAATCCTAAATAATTGACGCCTCATATCTTGAAAACGACAAATATTTTGAAAAGCATTATTGAACAAAAGTTGTTCAGAATGATAATCTAAACAATATGTACATTTCGTTTTTTCCCTATGTGGCCCCGTTAGGGAGCTACAGTTTGGCCCCTAAATATTTCTTGTAGAGATAACTCGAGAACGGTAAAGAATTTCTAAATACTTGTTGAGCAAAAAATGTTTAAAATGACAAGGCCTTTCTTACGATATCAAGCAAAACGGGCTGGCCCTTTAAATTAGGGGTTCAGAAGGGTCCAAATGTTTTTGAGAATATCTCAGAAACTATTAATATTTTATAATAAGTTGTAGAAGCGGAAATGTTCATCTCAACGAGCTTGATCTTATCAAATCAAAAAGTAGGTCGTGTGTTACGTCATTAGAGATTTTAAGGGCCAAAATCGTAAATATTTGACGCCTCATATCTTTAAAACGACATATTTTTTGAAAAGCATTATGGAACAAAAGTTGTTCAATGTGTCATAACCTATCGATCAATATCCAAAAATGGGTCTGTGGGCCTCATGGCTCGCCTGTAGAGTCGATTTTTGTCGATATCAGTCGATTTCAAAAACTTGTAACTGGTAAATATTTTGTAAGGACATATTGAACAAAAGTTGTTCAGTTTATCGAGATCTATCGATTGATATCAAGAAATAGGCCTATGGTCCTAATGGCTCGCCTGTAGAGTCGATTTTTTGTCGATATCGGTCGATCTCAATAACTTTTTACAGGTAAATATTTTGTAAAGACATATAGAACTAAAGTTGTTGAGTCTATAGAGGGCTAACAAATGACATCAAGAAATAGGCCCGCGGGCCTTATAGCTCGCCTGGAGATTTGAATTTCAAACGAATTTCACCGCAACTTTGCTTCAGAAGCTTATGATATGTAAAATTGATTATATCTAAAGTGTCTTAAAGTCGGAAACTAAATTGGGACTCATTTGTCTTTTTTTTTTTTTTTTTAACTCCGAGTGCATCAACAAATCGGACGGAAGACCTACTCGTTGCTCGCAACGAGATCGTGTCTAGTTATTCTTCTTATTATTATTTTCTTCTTCTTATTCTTATTATTCCTCTTGTTTAGTGAGAAATTTGTCCGACCGATTTTTTGAAAGTGCTTCGACAGATCCACTTCACACTTTGTGAGCTGATAGGGGGTCACTAGGAGGGGTGCATTCAACTTTTCAAATTTTCAAAATGGCCGACGTTTCAAGATGGCGGCCAAAAACCTTCAAAAACTCAAGGTTGTCGGATTTCAACCAAATTCTATTTCTAGGGTAATTTAGTGACCCCAAGTCCATTTCCACCATCAAAAACTTTTTTTGAGCCGCCATTTTCAAAATGGCCGCCATATACCGACATATTTGAAAGTGTTAAAATCTCTACAACATTTGGGTTCTGGGGTAAATTGAGGGTCCACAATTCATTTCTAGCATCAGTATTTCTTTCCAATCAATTTTCAAATGTTTCAAAATGGCCACCATTGAAGAAAATGGCGGCCAAAAATCAAGTCCGTCGCATTTCAACCAAATTTAGTTTCTAGAGTTCTTTGAGGATCCTGAGTGCATATCTGGCATCAAGAACCATTTCTGACATGGGGAGGTGTTCGGAGACATTTGTGTTGGCATCCCAACACAGTTATAGCTCGTTCTTATTTTCTTCTTCTTATTCCTCTTCTTTCCAGAGAAATTTGTCCTCGTGATTTTATGAAAGTGCTTCAACAGATCCACTTCAAGCTTTGTGATCTGATAAGGGGTCATGAGGAGAGGTGCAATCAACTTTCGAAATTTTCAAAATGGCAGCCGTTTCAAAATGACGGCCAAAAACGTCAACACTCAAGGTTGTCGGATTTCAACCAAATTTTATTTCTAGAGTAATTTGGTGACCCTAAGTTCATTCCACCAACAAAATTGGGGGGGGGGGGGGGCAACCATTTTCAAAATGGCCGCTATATACCGAAATATTTGAAAGTTTGAAAATTTCTACAACATTTTGGTTATGGGGTAAATAGAGGGTCCACAGTTCATTTCTAGCATAAGTATTTCCTTCCAATCGATTTAAAAAGTGTTTCAAAATGGCTGTCATTGAAGAAAATGGCGGCCAAAAATCAAGTCCGTTGGATTTCAACCAAATTTAATTTATAGGGTTTTTCTGAGTACCGTTTATTGTATCATTTGTAATATTCCCTATACAAGCGAGATTTAAGGCAAAGTCAAAAACTCAATTTTTCCAGTTTTCTTTTAAAACCGGAAGTTGCCGTTTTTGCTTCCGGTAGGATCAACATATTTCAAAAGAACAAGAATGAAACAAAAATTTAATGTTCGTTCTGCGTCAAAAGAAAAAATCTGAAATTTTCGATTTCTTTGATCACTTCCGGTGAGGTCCGAAGTGACGACTGACGGAGTTAAGCATATTCGTCAAACCTACTTGTCATGATCTATCATTCTTGAAAGTTTGGTGCCTTAATCTGAGGAATTTCGTAAACAAAATCTCATTTTGAGGACAGGAAATCGCGTGACCGGAAGTAGATTTTACAAAGATATTTGACGTTACTTTAGATATTGTCGGTGTCTTTAACATATTTGAAAATTATTTCAAATACTTCATTCACAAGCGAGATTTATGGGAAATAAAAACGTTCAATTTATTTCGATTTTCTCTTATAACCGGAAGTTGTCGTTTTTGTTTCCTATGGGACTTACATATTTTGAAACTGCAAAAGAGATGCAATAAAGTGATGCAAGTTTTTATAAAAAGAAGAAAAGTTGAAATTTTCAATTTCTTTGATCACTTCCGGTGACGACAGGAAATGACACCGGACGTGCTTAACCCAAACTGGCCCGCCTACTCCTTAAGGTCTATCACTCCTGGAAGTTTGGTATCTTAATCTTTTACCATTTCTGAGATCTCACTCGGACAAAATATTTTTTGGAAAAATGGAAATCGGACATATCTGACGAACGGAAGTGAATTTCGAAAAAATAAAGAAAACATTGTCTGTAGGTATTTTTATTCTCTATGATTCCTGAAAATTTCAAGAAAATCCATCCAGCCATCTCTGAGAAATCGTTAGTGAAAAAAAAAAGAATAATAATAATAAACAGTACAATCACTATAAGGTCTTCCGCCTGAAACGGGAGACTTTAATAAGAAACAATGTAAAAACAATATGTTCCCAAAATTTGTTTGTTAAAAACGGATGTCCCGTATCATAGTAAGTGTGGCACGCTAAAGAGCTCTCATGACCGTAAGCGCCGAGCATAGGCCTGAACATAATGAGAAAGCCCTTTTTCTTTGATATCATATAAAAGATCTTGTAATTCAACACTGTTTCTGTTCAATATGTTACCTACTATTGAGTTTTGTCTTTCTTTTGATGTCTGTATTGTGTTTGTGCCTACATAACTTAAACCGGTGCAATTTCGAAGGATATGTAAATCTTGTCGCGGTCCACCCCCCCCCCCCACCCCCAAGATCTATAGATATGGACAGAACAGAAGCAGACCTTTTTATTTTTCACAAATGCAAAAAAATTATTTACGACTAAATAAATGTGATTTTTAGATTTTGAAATTTTCACATTTTCAGGGAAAGTGCTTATTACAAGAAAAGCACAGCTTAAATAAAGGTAGAGAAGCTTAAGATCATTGAAATTAGGTTGCATCTTGCTTAACGTCACTCTAGAGAATTTTTCACTCGGATAGAGACGTCACCAAGACCGGTGAATGGCTTCAAATTTAGTCTATGCTCAGCGCTTACGACCATTTGGCAGTGAGCGTTCTTTAGCGTGCCACACCTATTGTGAAAAAATAAATAGTACTCATGAATTTGTAATCAGAAACCAAATTGCACTGTTTATTGTGTGTTGGTTTTTGACTACTGTTTATTTTATGCTGTTTTCGGAACACTGTTTATTTGTTTGCTGGATTCTAAGTATTGTTTATTGTGTGATGGTTTCTCATCGGTTTGTAATTATGTAACATATGTTGCTGTTGTAACTCGCAGTAAATATCACATTTTTTGCTGACAAAAAAGAATAATAGAAGGGTCTTCCGCTGAAGGCAAAAAAGAAGCAAAAGAGTGATAGAAGGGTCTTTCAACTTTTCCGTTGAGATGGAAGACCTCAAAAACCAGAACACATTAAATAGTATTCAAAAACCAGCACTCAATAAACAGGACAGAGAAACTAGTAACAATAAACAGTACTCAAAAACCAGCAATCTATCAACAGTACTCAGAAACCAGCGCAAAATAAATAGTACTCATGAATTTGTAATCAGAAACCAAATTGCACTGTTTATTGTGTGTTGGTTTTTGACTACTGTTTATTTTATGCTGTTTTCGGAACACTGTTTATTTGTTTGCTGGATTCTAAGTATTGTTTATTGTGTGATGGTTTCTCATCGGTTTGTGATTACTGTTTATTTTGTGCTGGTTTCTGAGTACTGTTTATTGTGTGAGTACTGTTTATTGTGTGCTGGTTTCTAAGTACTGTTTATTGTGTGCTTGTTTCTGAGTACTGTTTATTGTGTGCTTGTTTCTGAGTACTGTGTATTGTGTGCTGGTTTGTATTTGTCCTGAGTTTTTTGTTCTATGTTCTTTGTTCTTTCATGTGCTGGTTGCTGAATAATGTTTGTTTTATTCTGGTTTCTGAGTACTGAACTCTAAAACCAGCACATAATAAAAAGTACTCAGAAACCAGCAAACTATTAACATAATTCAAATACCAGGTATCTTTAAATAGTACAAACAGTATTCAAAAATAAGTACACACAAAAAGTACCCAGAAACCGGGACACAATTAATGGTACTCAGAAACCAGCACAATAAATAATACTCAGAACAAAGATAAATAATATTCAGAAGATCAAAGACGATAAACAGTACTCGGAAACAATCACAGAATAATTAGCACCGAGAAACTAGCACAATAAAGTTAGGAGACAAAATACAGTACTCTGAAAGCAGCACTCAATAACTATCTCCGAAACCAGAATACAACAAACTGTATTCAGCAACCAGCATATGATAGATAGTACTCAGGACAAATACAAAAACCAGTTTCTAGAAATCAGCACACAATAAAAGCCAACAAACAATAAATAGTACTCAGAAACCAGTAATCTATCAATAATACCCAGAATCCAGCACAGAATGAATACTGCTCAGAAACCACCACATAATAAACAGTACTCGGAAACCAGCAGACAATGAACAGTACTCCGCAACCACATGATAAATAATACTTTAAAAGAACAAAGACAATAAACAGTATTCAGAAATAAAAAATTCTCAGAAAATAATTAAATAATACTCAGAATATCAAATACAATAAAACCAACACACAATAAAACTACTCCGCAACTAGCAAGCACACGATAAATAGTACTGAGGACAAAGACAAATAAACAGTACTCAGGAACAAGAACACCATAAATAGTACTCAAAAATAAATAGTCAAAAACCCAGTTTACAATAAAACAGTGCTAAGAAATCAGGACACAATAAATAGTACTGACAAACCAGCACATAATTCACAAGGCAGCATACAATAAATAGTACTGACAAACCAGCACATCATTCACACGGCAGCATACAATAAATAGTACTGACAAACCAGCACATGATTCACAAGGCAGCATACAATAAATAGTGTTCAGAAAGCAGTAGAACGCAACCAACACAATAAAAATTATAACTACTCATTTTTTGTGTGCTGGATTCCATTTATTGTATTTGATCTGAGCATTATGAGTATCATGACCATCCATATTATAAATAGTACTCAGCAAAAAATAAACAGTATTCAGAAACTAGTATACCATAAGCAGTGTTGGTTGTGTGCTGGTTTTGTGTATTTTTTATTGTATTTGTCATATGGAATAGAGTATTCCGAAGGCCAAATACAATAAAAAAAAAAATCATGTACTGTTCGTTGGTTTGTTGGTTTCTGCTTTCTCAGTACTGTTTATTGTCTGCTGTTTTCTGAATACTGTTTATTGTGTGCTGGTTTCTGGGTACTGTTTGATATGTTCTGGTTTCTGAGTACTATTTATTTTCTGCTAGTTTCTCAGTACTTTTGTGCTTGTTTCTAAATATCGTTTACCGATATTGTATTTGATCTTTTGAGTAAATTACTGTTTGTTGACTTTTTTAAAAATTTTATTTCTCCTTCTGAGTAAAATCTATCGTCTTTTTCTAGTATGCAGGGTCATGAGTACTATTTATTGTGGGCTGGTTTCTGAGTACTGTTTATTTTTTGCTGGTTTCTGAGTACTGTTTATGGTATTTGCCGTTCTGAGTACTATTTATCGTGTGCTGGTTTCTGAGTACTATTGTGTTTGTGTTGGGTTTCTAAGTATTGTTTATTGTGTACTGGTTTTCGAGTACTATTTATTGTGTGCTGTTTCCTGAGTACTGTTTATTGTACTGTTTATAGTTTCTTGGTTGCTGAGTGATGTTTTTTATGAGATGTTTTTGAGCATTATTTATTGTTTGTGGGGTTTCTGAATACAGTTTGTTATATGCTACTTTCTAACTACTGTTTTAAATATGCTGGTGAGTATTGTTTATTGTGAGCTGGTTTGTGAGTAGTGCTTATTTTGTGGTTTTTATTGTTCTGGTTTGTCTTTGTCTTTGTTTTTCTGAGTACTATTTATCTTGTGCTGGTTCCAAAGTACTGCTTATTGAGTGCTGATTTCTGAGGACAATTTATTATTTGCAGGTTTCTGAATACTGAGTAGTGCTGAGTAGTGTGCTGATAACTGAGTACTGTTTATTATGTGCTCGTTCCTGAGTGCTATTTATTGTGTGTTGGTTTCCGAGTATTGTTTATTGTGTGCTGGTTTCTGAGTAGTGTTTATTTTGTGCTAGGTTCTGAATACTGTTTATAGATTACTAGTTTTTGAGTACTGTTTATACATTGTTTGTTTCTGAGTACTATTGTGCTGGTTTTGGGTACTGTTTCATGTGTTCTGGTTTCTGAGTAGTATTTTTTTGTGTGTTGATTTTTCAGTACTTTTTATTGTGTGCTGGTTTCTGAGTACTGTTTATTGGATTTGATCTTCTAAGTACTATTTATCGTGTGCTGGTTGCAGAGTACTGTTTATTGTATATTGGTTTCTTAGAATTATTTATAGTTTCTTGGTTGCTGAGTACTGTTTTTTGTGAGCTGTTTTTTTAATACTACTTATTGTTTGTGTGTCTGAATACTGTTATTTATATTCTATTTTCTAACTACTGTTTTTAAGTATGCTGGTGAGTATTGTTTATTGTGAGCCGGTTTCTGATTAGTGTTTATTTTATGGTGTTAATTTATTAGTACTATTCATTGCTTTTTTCTTCTGAATACTATTTATCGTGTGTAGGTTCCAGAGTACTGTTTATTGTGTGTTGTTTTCTGAGTACTGTTTGATGTGTTCTGATTTCTGAGAACCATATGTTTTGTGCTGGTTTCTGAGTACTATTTTTTTGTGCTGGTTTCTAAGTATCGTTCATTGTAATTGATCTTTTGAGTACTATTCATTGTTTGCAGGTAGCTGAGACCTGTTTATTATATACTTGTTTCTGAGAATTTTTTATTTCATTTGTTCTTCTGAGTAATATCTATCGTGTGCTGGTTTTTTAGTACTGTTTATAGTGTGCTGGTTTCTGACTCGCGTCTAAGTATTGTTTATTGCCTACTGGTTTTTGAGTACTATTTTTGGCCTTCTCATTCCTGAGTATTGTTTGCTGTATTTGTCTTTCTGAGTACTATTTTTCCTTTGCTTGTTACTGAGTACTGTTTATTTTGTGTTGATTTTTGAGTACTATGGTTTCTGAATTCTTTTTATTGTCTACTGGTTTTTGAGTACTATTTATTGTGTGCTTGTTGTTGAGTACTGTTTATTGTATTTGTCCTCCCGAGTACTATCTATCGTTTGCTGGTTGCTGAGTATTGTTTATTGTGTGCTGGTTTCTGAATACTATTTATTTTGTGAGTACTATTTATGTGTGCTTGTTCCTGAGTACTGTTTATTGTATTTGTACTTCTGAGTACTCTTTATTGTTTGCTTGTTTCTGAATACTGTTTATTATATGCTATTTTTAAGTATGTTGGTGAATATTGTTTATTGTGAGCTGGTTTCTGAGTAGTTTTTATTGTGAGCTGGTTTCTGAGTAATTTTTATTGTGTGCTAGTTTCTGGGTACTGTTTGATGTGTTCTGGTTTCTGAATACTATTTATTTTGTAATGATTTTCGAGTACTATTTATTGTGTGCTGGTTTCTGAGAACTGTGTATTGGATTTGATCTTTTGAGTCCTATATTTCGTGTGCTCCTTCCAGAGTACTGTTTATTGTGTGTTGATTTCTGAGGACTGTTTATTGTGTGCAGGTTTCTGAGTAGTATTGATTTTGTGTTGGTTTATGTGTACTGTTTATTGTGTGCTGGTTTCTAAGTATTGATTATTGTGTACTGGTTTTCGAGTACTATTTATTGTGTGCTGTTTCCTGAGTACTGTATATAGTTTCTTGGTTGCTGAGCGCTGTTTTTTTATGAGATGGTTTTTGAGCATTATTTATTGTTTGTGGGTTTCTGAATACCGTTTATTATATGCTATTTTGTAACTACTATTTTAAATATGCTGGTGAGTATTGTTTATTGTGAGCTGGTTTCTGAGTAGTGCTTATTTTGTGGTTTTTATTGTTCTGGTTTGTGAGTACTATTCTTTGTCTTTGTTTTTCTGAGTACTATTTATCCAGAGTACTGCTTGTTGAGTGCTGATTTCTGAGGACAATTTATTATTTGCAGGTTTCTGAATACTGAGTAGTGTGCTGATTACTGAGTACTGTTTATTATGTGCTCGTTCCTGAGTGCTATTTATTGTGTGCTGGTTTCCGAGTATTGTTTATTATGTGCTGGTTTCTGAGTAGTGCTTATTTTGTGCTAGGTTCTGAATACTATTTATAGATTGCTAGTTTTTGAGTACTTTTGGGTACTGGATGTGTTCTGGTTTCTAAGCAGTATTATTTTGTGTTGATTTTTCCGTACTTTTTATTGTGTGCTGGTTTCTGAGTAGTGTTTATTGGATTTGATCTTCTGAGTACTATTTCTCGTGTGCTGGTTGCTGAGTACTGTTTTTTGTGAGCTGTTTTTTGAGTACTACTTATTGTTTGTGTGTCTGAATACTGTTATTTATATTCTAACTACTGTTTTTAAGTATGCTGGTGAGTACTGTATATTGTGTGCTGGTTTCTGGGTACTGTTTGATGTGTTCTGGTTTCTGAGTACTATTTATTTTCTGCTAGTTTCTCAGTACTTTTTATTTTGTGCTGGTTTCTAAATATCGTTTATTACATTTGATCATTTGAGTAAATTACTGTTTGTTGAATATTTTTCATTTTATTTGTCCTGAGTAAAATCTATCGTCTTTTTATAGTGTGCAGGGTCATGAGTACTGTTTATTGTGGGCTGGTTTCTAAGTACTGTTTATTGTATTTGCCGTTCAGAGTACGATAAATTATCGTGTGCTGGTTTCTGAGTAGTATTGATTTTGTGTTGGTTTATGTGTACTGTTTATTGTGTGGTGGCTTCTAAGTATTGTTTATTGTGTACTGGTTTTCGAGTACTATTTATTGTGTTCTGTTTCCTGAGTACTGTTTATTGTACTGTTTATAATTTCTTGGTTGCTGAGTGCTGTTTTTTATAAGGTGGTTTTTGAATACTGTTTATTATATGCTATTTTGTAACTACTATTTTAAATATGCTGATGAGTATTGTTTATTGTGAGCTGGTTTCTGAGCAGTGCTTATTTTGTGGTTTTTATTGTTCTGGTTTGTGAGTACTATTCTTTGTCTTTGTTTTTCTGAGTACTATTTATCGTGTGCTGGTTCCAGAGTACTGCTTATTGAGTGCTGATTTCTGAGTACTATTTTGAGTATTATTTGCAGGTTTCTGAATACTGAGTAGTGTGCTGATTACTGAGTACTGTTTATTATGTGCTCGTTACTGAGTGCTATTTATTGTGTGCTGGTTTCCGAGTATTGTTTATTGTGTGCTGGTTTCTGAGTAGTGTTTATTTTGTGCTAGGTTCTGAATACTGTTAATAGATTGCTAGTTTTGAGTACTGTTTATACATTGTTGGTTTCTGAGTACTGTGTGCTGGTTTTTGGGTACTGTTTGATGTGTTCTGGTTTCTGAGAAGTATTAATTTGTGTTTATTTTTCAGTACTTTTTATTGTGTGTTGGTTTCTGAGTACTGTTTATTGTATATTGGTTTCTTAGAATTATTTATAATTTCTTGGTTGCTGAGTAATGTTTTTTGTGAGCTGTTTTTTGAGTACTACTTATTGTTTGTGTGTCTGAATACTGTTATTTATATGCTATTTTCTAAGTACTGTTTTAAGTATGCTGGTGAGTATTGTTTATTGTGAGCCGGTTTCTGAGTAGTGTTTATTTTGTGGTGTTTATTTATTAGTACTATTCATTGCTTTCTTTTTCTCAATACTATTTATCGTGTGCAGGTTCCAGAGTACTGTTAATTGTGTGTTGGTTTGTGAGTACCATATGTTTTGTGCTGCTTTCTGAGTACTTTTTATTGTGTGCTGGTTTCTGAGTACTGTTTATTGTATTTGATTTTTTGAGTACTATTTATTGTTTGCTGGTAGCTGAGTACTGTTTATTATGTACTGGTTTCTGGTAAAAAAAATTTTTGTTCTTCTGAGTAAAATCTATCGTGTGATGGTTTCTAAGTACTGTTTGTAGTGGGCTGGTTTCTGAGTACTGTTTATACAATACTCGCTTCTAAGTATTGTTTATTGCCTACTGGTTTTTGAGTACTATTTTAGGCTTTCTTGTTCCTGAGTAATGTTTATTGTATTTGTCTTTCTGAGTACTATTTATCATTTGCTTGTTGCTGAGTACTGTTTAATGTGTGCTTGTTTCTGAGCACTATTTATTTTGTGTTATTTTTTAGTACTATGGTTTCTGAGTTCTTTTTATTCTCTACTGGTTTTTGAGTACTATTTAATGTGTGCTTGTTCCTGAGTACTGTTTATTGTATTTGTCCTTCCGAGTACTATTTATCGTTTGTTGGTTGCTGAGTACTGTTTATTGTGTGTTGGTTGCTGACTACTGTTTGTTTTATGTTGGTTTCTTAGAATTATTTATAGTTTTTTGGTTGCTGAGTACTGGGTTTTTTTTGTGAGCCGTTTTTTGATTTATTGTTTGCTGGTTTCTGAATACTGTTTATTATATGCTAATTTCTAAGTACTGTTTTAAGTATGCTGGTGAGTTGGTTTCTGAGTAGTTTTTATTGTCTGTTAGTTTCTGGGTACCGTTTGATGTGTTGTGGTTTCTGAATACTATTTATTTTGTATTGATTTTTGAGTAATATTTATTGTGTGCTGGTTTCTGAGTACTGTTTATTGTGTGTTGATTTTTGAGCACTGTTTATAGTGTGCAGGGTCATGAGTACTGTTTCATTTGTTCTGGTTTCTGATTGCCATTTATTTTGTGCTGGTTTCTGAGTACTCTTTATTTTGTGCTTGTTTTTAAGTATCGTTAATTTTTGTATTTGATCTTCTGAGTACTATTTATTGTGTGCTTGTTGATTTCTGAGGACTGTTTAATTTGTTCTGGTCTCTGAGTACTATTTATTTTGTGTTTGTTTTTAAGTATCGTTTATTGTATATATAAATAATTCTAAGAAACCAACATGCAACAAACAGTACTCAGCAACCAACACACAATAAACAGTACTCAGTAAACAACAAACGATAAATAGGACTCGGAATGACAAATACAATAAACAGAACTCAGCAACAAGCACACAATAAATAGTATTCAAAGAGCAGTCGACAATAAAAAGAACTCAGAAACCATGGTACTAAAAATCAACAGAAAATAAATAGTACTCAGAAACCAGCCCACAATAAACAGTACTCACAAACCACAATAAACAGTGCCCAGAAATCAACACACAATAAAACAGTACTCTAAAACGAGCACACGATAAATAGTACTCAGAAGATCAAATCCAATAAACAGTACTCAGAAACCAGCACACAATAAATAGTACTCAAAAATCAATACAAAATGAATAGTATTCAGAAACCAGAACACATCAAACAGTACCCAGAAACCAGCACACAATAAAAACTACTCAGAAACCAGCTCACAATAAACAATATTCACCAGCATACTTAAAACAGTACTAAGAAAATAGCATATAATTAACAGTATTTAGACACACAAACAATAAATAAAAAAACAGCTCACAAAAAACAGTACTCAGCAACCAAAAACCTACAAATAATTCTAAGAAACCAACATGCAACAAACAGTACTCAGCAACCAGCACACAATAAACAGTACTCAGCAACCAACAAACGATAAATAGAACTCGGAAGGACAAATACAATAAACAGAACTCAGCAACAAGCACACAATAAACAGTACTCACAAACCAGCACACGATAGATTTTACTCAGAAGAACAAATAAAACAAAAAATTCTCAGAAACCAGTAAACAGTACTCAGCTACCAGCAAACAATGAATAGTACTCAAAAGATCTAATACAATAAATGATACTTAGAAACGAGCACAAAAAAATAGTACTCACAAACCAGAAGAATAAATAGTTAAACAGCACAAAATAAACACTACTCAGAAACCAGCTCACAATACTCACAATAAACAATACTCACCAGCATACTTAAAAAAGTACTTAGAAAATAGCATATAATAAACGGTATTCAGAAACCCACAAACAATAAATAATACTCAAGAACCAACACTAAATAAATAGTACTCAGAGAACAAGCACACAATAAACCGTACTCAGCAACTAGCAAACGATAAAGAGAACTCGGAAGGACAAATACAAACAATGAATAGTACTCAAAAGATCAAATACAATAAATGATACTTAGAAACGAGCACAAAATAAATAGTACTCAGAAACAAGCACAAAATAAATAGTACTCAGAAACCAGAACACATCAAACAAATACCCTGAAACCAGCAGACTTTAAACAATACTCAAAAACCTGCACACAAAAGATAGCACTCAGAAGAACAAAGACAATGAATAGTACTCACAAACAAGAAGAATAAATAGTTAAACAGCACAAAACAAACACTACCCAGAAACCAGCTCACAATAAACAATACTCACCAGCATACTTAAAACAGTACTTAGAAAATAGCATATAATAAACGGTATTCAGAAACTCACAAACAATAAATAATACTCAAGAACACTAAATAAATAGTACTCAGAAACAAGCACCAGCAAACGATAAATAGTACTCAAAAGATCAAATACAATAAACGATACTTAAAAACCAGCACAAAATAAATAGTACTCAAAAACCAGCACAAAATAAATGGTAATCAGAAACCAGAACAAAGGAAACAGTACTCAGAAAACAGCACACAATAAACAGTCCTTAGAAATCAACACACAATAAACAGTACTCTGGAACGAGCACACGAGTAAAATAGTACTGAGAAGATCAAATGCAATAAACAGTACTCAGAAACCAGCACACAATAAATAGTACTCAAAAATCAATACAAAATGAATAGTATTCAGAAACCGGACACATCAAACAGTACCCAGAAACCAGCACACAATAAAAACTACTCAGAGAGCACTTCACAATAAAAAATATTCACCAGCATAACAGTACTTAGAAAATAGAAGATAATTAACAGTATTCACACACACAAAAATAAAAAAAACAGCTCACAAAAAACAGTACTCAGCAACCAAAAAACTATAAATAATTCTAAGAAACCAACATACAACAAACAGTACTCAGCAACCAGCACACAATAAACAGTACTCAGTAACCAACAAACGATAAATAGTACTCGGAAGGACAAATTGTTTTCGGGTTACTCAATACTGTTTATTGTGTGCTGATTGCTAAATACTGTTTGTTATGTTTTGGTTTCTGAGTACTATTTATTGGGTTCTGTTGAGTTTTTATTTTGCACTGCTTTTTGAGTACTATTTATTGTGTATTGATTTGTGAGTACTGTTTTGATAAATATTGTTTATTGTGTGCTTGTGTCTAAGTACTATTTATTGTGTGAGTATCATTTGTTCTCTACTGGTAACTGAGTACTGTTTAATGTATGCTGGTTTATGAACATATATTTTTTTATTGTATTTGTCCTTCTGAGAAATATCTATCGAGTTAAGGTCACTGAATACTGTTTATTGTGTTCTACTTTATGAGTACTGTTTATTGTCTTTGTTCTTCCCAGTACTATTTATTGTTCCTGAGTACTTCTTTCTGAGTAATTTTTATCGTGTGCTGATTTCTGATTACTGTTTATTGTCTGCTTGTTTTTTTGTGTAGTTTATTGTGTTGCTGGTAGCTTAGTACTGTTTGTGCTGGTTTCTGAGTATTTCTTTTTTGTATTTGTTTTTCTGAGTACTATTTATTCTATGCTGGTTTCTGAGTAGTATTTTTTTTCTATTGGTTTATGTGTACTGTTTATTGTGTGCTGGTTTCAGAGTACAATTTATTGTTTGCTGGTTTCTGAAAATTGTTTATTGTGTGCTGGTTTCTGAGTACTATTTATGAATTGTTAGTTCTTGAGTATAGTTTATACATTGCTGGTTCCTAAGTACTGTTCCTAAGTATTGTGTGGTTGTTTCTGAGTACAATTGATTGTTTGGAGGTTTCTCAAGACTGTTTATTATATGCTGGTTTTGTATTGTTCTTCTGAGTATTTTTTTTTTTATTGTGTTCTTGCTTCTGAGTACTGTTTATTTACTGATTTTATTATTTACTGAGTATTTGTCCTGAGTACAATCTATCATATGCTTCTTGCTGAATAATGTTTATTGTGCTGGCATCTGAATACTGTATATTGTTTGCGGGTTTCTGAGTACAATTCATTGTTTTCGGGTTACTCAATACTGTTTATTGTGTGCTGAATACTGTTTGTTATGTTCTGGTTTCTGAGTACTATTTATTGTGTGCTGTTTTCTGATGAGTATTTATTTTGCACTGCTTTTTGAGTACTATTTATTGTGTATTGATTTGTGAGTACTGTTTTGATAAATATTGTTTATTGTGTGCTTGTTTCTAATTACTATTTATTGTTTGAGTATTATTTGTTCTTTACTGATAGCTGAGTACTGTTTATTGTGTGCTGGTTTATGAATATATATTTTTTTATTGTATTTGTCCTTCTGAGAAATATCTATTATGTGCTGGTTACTGAATACTGTTTATTGTGTTCTACTTTATGAGTACTGTTTATTGTCTTTGTTCTTCTCAGTACTATTTAATCGTGTGGTAGTTCCTGAGTACTTTTTATTGTTTGCTGTTTATTGTGTGCAGATTTTTGATTACTTTTTATTATCTGCTTGTTGATTGGTATTGTTTATTGTGTCCTGGTTTCTGAGTATTTCTTTATTGTATTTGTCCTTTTCAGTACTTCTAATACTGTGCTGGTTGATGAGTACTGTTTATCGGTTGATTATTTCTGAGTAGTATTTATTTTCTGTTGGTTTATGTGTACTGTTTATTGTGTGCTGGTTTCGGAGTACAATTTATTGTTTGCGGGTTTCTGAAAACTTTATTGTGTGTTGATTTCTGAATACTGTTTATCATATGCTAGTTTATTGTGTGCTGATTTTTTAGTACTATTTATTTTGTGCTGGTTTCTGAGTACTATTTATTTGGTGCTGGTTTCTGAATACCGTTTATTTTTTTTTAATCATCTGACCATTATCTATTGTGGTTTCTCAGTACTATTTATGAATTGTTAGTTCTTGAGTATAGTTGATACATTGCTGGTTCCTAAGTACTGTTCCTAAGTATTGTGTGGTTGTTTCTGAGTACAATTTATTGTTTGGAGGTTTCTGAATACTGTTTATAAAATGCTAGTTTCGGAAATCATCACACAAAAATGGTACACAGAAATCAGCGACATTTAAACAGTATTCAGCAACTAGTACCCAATAATTAGTACCCAGAAGGACAAATACAATACTATACCATTTTGACTGGGTTCGAGGTTAACAGCTGTTTTGTTTGACCCGAGAACGGTTAAGAAGCCGTAGGTTGAGGGCAACAGATCCGTTCGAGAGCCAAACAAAACAGTTGTTGTCCGAGGACACAGTTTATAACTGTTTTTTTATACACCTACATTTTTTATAGGTTTTTAGGAGATGCACATGGTATTGTTGACTTCGAACAAGCCAGTGGAATTGCGTACTTTTATAAATGTATCCACTAGTAGCAACAACCACGCTCGCTAGGTGGCGCGTCATGTTTTATTTCTATTTCTACAGGAAAAGTGGGACGAGGTTCCACCCTGTTTTTTCCACATTCCAGAAAATCCCTTTGAGATTGAAGCGTTTAAGCAGAGCGAGTATATCATATTAATAAATATTATGCATGAATGAATTATACTGAGGTCAAACATGGACGATAATTGCCCGTGTTCATATAGTATTTGATTGATTTAGATATCCAAGGAAAGATAACTCCTATTATTAACGTACACACAACGTACCGGTGGTATACAATAATACAATGTTTATACATTTCTGAATGATGAGTGAATCTTTATTTTCATCAGAATTTTTTCTATCACACTCAGAGACCAGGTCCCCATACCCCTACCAGTGTCAACCTGTGACTGATAGTAGTGCGGTATTTAATTTGATATAGTCTAGAGGAAATTCGAAATATGGTAGTGACATTTCTTCCTCACTGAATTAGCTGGATTTTTAGCGTTTAAAGAAAAGTTGGGTATGGACTGGGGGGGGGGGGTGTTAAAAATGCTATTTACCAAATTTTCAACAATATTAATTACAAGGCAAGGCAAAAGGGGTCATAAGCTACAGATGATGCAAGTTGCACTGCCACTAGTTAGTGACTTACTTACAGATAAATAAAGTAACTTACAGACAAATGTTTTATTTATTTATTTATCAACCATTTCAATTTTTTTTAATATCATGGTTTGTACTTGCAGAGTCATCGCAATAAAGGGACATTAATTATTATAGTGCTACAAAAAAATCCAGTTTTTAAATTTCTAAATCTTAAAAAAATAAATAAATAATAAACATTTCAACCATTCAGTCTCAGACAGATTCTGATACCACTCAGTCCCCCGACTGGCCAGAGAGTTCTGCTTCTGTCAGTTTTGATGCAACTAGCTCAGACCCCCCCCCCCCCCCCCCGACTGGCCAGTGAGTCCAGTGTTTAGGTAAATTCTGATAATGATGCAACTCAGCCCCCCCCCCCCCGACAGCTCTCGGAAAAGACTTGCTAATGTTTAATAAATCAGTTTTCCAATTAATTTTACTTTTATTCCTCTTCCTTTCCTGTATCTGTGAAGTCCAGAGGTGATATATATTCTTTCCAAAACAACTAAGAATGTTCATGGAACAATTTAGTATCAATTGTTTTCCGTTTATGTTGTATGCCTTATTTCAAGAAATAACTTTCAGGTCACTTTTTAATGTGAAATGGAACATTTTCAATTTTTGACCACCTGACGGTAGGGGTGTTTAAGACACTATACCTCATTTTCTGTAAGGAAGTGGAGTAAAAGGAATTCAGATTTGGATTCAGCATACTCAAAATTGGTAATTACACTTGATTTTTATTGTTTTGGGTAATGATGTTTCAAGAAATAAAGTTGGGTCACTTTTTGATGCGAAATGAGACATTTTTCGTTTTTGGCAACCTGACGGTAGGAGTGTTTAAGACACTATACCTCATTTTCTATAAGAAATTGGAGTAAAAGGAATCCAGATTTGAAATCAGCATACTCAAAATTGATAATTGCACCTGATTTTTATTGTTTTGGGTAATTTTTTACCACTAGTTTAAAAGAAAACATACCCAATATCCGAATTAATAAAAATCAATCATTACATTTTTCGCATTGCTGCTAAGCATTTCATCTAAAAAATTCCCTATTTTAGCGATAGGTAAAACTCGCCATGTCGTAAACATAGGCAGCAGACCGATAGCCAATTGAAATAAGGCAGTATATTGCCCGGTCAACAGTTCGTAAACTTTTGAACGGTCAATAGACCATGAGTATGAGAATTGGTTTTACTGTTAAAATGTTTCTTTAAATCGTATTAGTTTTATATAGCAAAGAAAATGAAGGTGTATAACGAACTGAACTCAGAAACCAGCACACAAAAACAGTACTCATAAACAACAAAACAGCAGTACTCAGCAACTAGCAAATAAGTACCAAGAGGGACAAAGACAATAAACAGTACTCAGAAACCAGCACACGATAAATAGTACTAAGAACCAGCACACATTAATCAGTACTTAGAAACCAGCACAGAAAAAAAATAGTACTCAGAAACGAACACACAATAAAGAATCCAAATTGTGGACACAGTTAAAAAATTATTCAGAAACTACTACACAGTACTCAGCAACGAGCATACAATAAACAATACTCAGAACCCAGCTGGTTTCTTAGCACTATTTATTGCGTGCTAGTTTATGAGTACTGTTTATTGTTTGCTTGTTTCTGAGTATTATTTATTGTGTTTTGCTTGCTGAGTACTTTTAAGTGTGTGCTGATTTCTGAGTACTATCTATGTGTGTTGGTTGCTGAGTACTCTTTACTGTGTGCTGATTTCTGAGTACTGTTTATTATTTGCTGATTTTTTAGTACTATTTTTTGCTCGATTCCGAATACTGTTTAATGTGTGCTGGTTTCTGA
The DNA here is from genome assembly GCF_947568905.1 of Ostrea edulis. NCBI lineage: Eukaryota > Metazoa > Mollusca > Bivalvia > Ostreida > Ostreidae > Ostrea > Ostrea edulis. The sequence continues at coordinate 18,071,886 of NC_079171.1, forward strand.
GTACTGTTTATTGTTTACGTTTTACTGAGTACTTTTTAATGTGTGTTGGTTTCTGAGCACCGTTAACTTTTTGCTGGGTTCTGAGTACTGTTTATTGTGTGCTGGTTTCTGAATACTGTGAAAAATGGGGTTTTATGACTTCTCTTAGAGCATTAATATTTGATGACATGGCGGAAAGAACATGAAGGCAAGGTATTGAAGATCGCCGCTTTCAGTTTTGGGCTGTAGTGGTACCACCAGGTAGCTCCTGGGGTCTGGGCAGATTTGGATATTTCAACAAAAGAAATCTTTTGAGAAAATGCTGTAAGGAAAAAGGATCATATAATGAAACAAACACTAACTCAGTAACATATGATGAATGATACCTCCATCCGACCAGTTTTATCAAAAACTGTGGATTAGCTCGCCTAAGTTTGACATTGCGCAAGACGTACAAAAAACAGTATAAAAGGAATTTTGTGACTGCATTTAGAGCCGTGATCTTTGAAGACAAGGCAGAAGGAACATCATGGTAGGAATGTAAGCTTGAACTAAAGAACTGAATGCATGCTATGAAGGACGAACCACAAACCAAACCTAATCAATGATATAGGAATTTGAAGTTTGGGCAAACTTGTCTGACGAGAATTTTAAACAATATTGAAGACAACTTCTCTTGTTGACCCCTCCCCCTCAGTATCAGCCAAACAGAAATATGTGGCCCGTCTACTAGCTATTCTCAACTAGTTTGGAAGTGACATTGACCTTCGACCTTTTGACCCCAAAAGCAATAAACAACAAATAACACAACTACATTTCTAATTCAATTAGTGACAACTGACCATAAGTCAACATTAATTATTTATCTACAAAATACAGTGTAGTTAGAACTAACAGAATCTGTTGCATACCTACACTATAAAACCATTATTTTCTCTATGAGACACCAAAAAAAATAAAAAAAATATTCAAGCGAGGTAAGCAACACTTTCAGATATAACGGACCTTTTGTCTGTCTGGGATCGAGCAATGACTATGATCCCCTACGGTATTCCAACCATTGGGCATATTCACCCTTAGTAGAGCAGAAAAATGGAACTCAAAATCCCTCCCGAACCCAAGGAGGCACTACATCCCCAAACTGAAAGCGGCGAATGATAGCTCTAGGGGTCCTCTACCTTCCCTTGATGTTCCTTCCGCCTTGTCTTCAAAGATTAATATTCTAAAATTACTTTCCTGCATGTAAGGTGACAAAATCAATTGTTCAAAATGATCAGAAAATGAAAAGTGTGGTCTTTCCATCCTTTCATTACAAATTACTGATTCGCCATTGATATACAACCTCTCATGTGAGATAAGTTGCCCATGAGTGTTGCGATTGAGTGTTAATTGAAAACATGAATTGAATTTAAAAAAATTCGTTTAAAATAGGTTTCAAATTAAACATATTTTTCTCTGAGTCCTTAGTGGCTGCTAGCTTCTACGTGCTTATTGGCTACTAGCTTCTACGTGCTGGTTAATGGCTGCTAGCTTCAGCCTGGTTTCCCTGGGTTGGGGTTCTGACCCCTGGGTGGGGTCAATGTTAGTATATAGTATTTATGTGTGTGTAAACACTTAAAGAAGAAAACTAAATGCACAATGGTGTAGAGCAGGAAGGCTTCTACCAAAATTGTAAAGAAGTAGGTATAGTTTCTACTAGAAAATAGATGATTTCTGCAGGGGTCCCAAACTCTGGCATTCAAATAAGGAATATATAAGCAACTCAAAATTACGTTTAATTTGATCCGAACTTGCTTTGTGTTGTATGACAGGAGCGTGAAGTTGGCATAAAATTGATGAAAATGCCAAAATCAATGAAAAAATTTCATAAATTTTCTTTCAGAAAACATACAGCCCATGTGTCGAGCAAATTGATATTCAAATACATTTTTCGTCTTCTCTTAATACACAATATATATTAATTGCATTTTGCTCAACGGATGGGCACACCTTTTCCTAAGCAATAATCTGGATCAAATTTAACAGTTATCAAACTCTTTTTGAAAAAAAGGCGGGAAAAACTCTTATTCATGACGTAATAATGCTATAAAATTAGAAATAACTTTGAGATAGTATACTTGGAATGTATAAAATTTCACTTATTCAAAACACAGATCAAGCTTGATTCAAGACACCTTTAAATCAGAGAAATTTGTTGGGCCTTTTTATGTACACAATTGTACCTTGTTCTTTCATGATGGTGTTTGTGTAAGCTTGCTGATACTGTATAAAATCTAAATGAGAATAGCAGAGAAAGATGTGCAAAAAATGGTGAATTTCACAACCCAGGTTGGGTCCAAATTAGTCCCATCTTATAACGTTTTAAAGTTAATACACCTATTATATTATGTAAAGCCTTTCATCAGTGTATGTACTTTTGAGGGCATCTTGTTTTATACTGTTGCTAAGCATTAGGCCTTAGCTTAGATTGAACAGTAATTTTTTTTCTAGATTTGATAGCCCTTGGGAGTAGTGATACTTTTTCATTAGTATTCTGGGGAGTGATAAGGCCTGTGGGCCTTTTGTTCTTTATCTAACATATAGAAAATTTAGCACAAATATGGATAATGAATATTTGGTAGGACTGTGATATATATCAATGCACCATATAACGGTTACACCTGTCATTCATAATTAGCAAACTTCATGACACAATGCCGCTAGTTTAAGAACCCAAACAATAATTCTATGTATGTTTGTTATGAACGTCTTCAATCATTGCTACACATCCTTCGATTCTTTTATTTGCTGTGTCTTCATCACTACAATTTCTTTGCGCTCCTTCCAGGTCAATTGGTTGCCAGCTAATGGCATGACTCTTTGAAAATGTTTATCCATCCCCCTATGAAAATATATCAGAAATAGCAATTATTCATTAAAGTTATGCAATCAACTTCTATTTCAAATGTATAACATATGTATGACTCTTGAATAACAGAACTTAAAAACACCAGTGAGACTTAGTTCTAAAAATTTTACTGGAAAGAGGCAGAAACGGTTATAATGAAGCTTATAGGGTGGTTGGCTTCACTTATATTTTCTTTGCAGAAAGAACAGTAAATCCGATTACATACACTACCAACCATGAATAAGTACATGTATAGACAAAAGATGTTTACACATGAAATATTTTCAGTATAATAAAAAGCTGACTTAACTGTGTAATTTAAAATAATCCACTCAGTTAATCAGCTTCAATATATGTGAAACAATATTGGACATTCAATAGTTTTTGAAAAGTCTGTTAAATTGTGATATTTTTTTAATGCGCAATCTTTTAATTTTTGCATTAAATATATCTGTTGTTGTCTTCATTCAAGGTCTTTTGAAGAAATGAGTGTGATGCACACAATCCAAGCTTATGAAGAATGTTTATGCCTTTGGTTGTCGTAAAGTGCAATTGATACCATGTGTTGAAAACGATTCAACTACATGTTTCTGGTATTTAAAAAATGCAAGTTAATGTTCCTATCTTGGTTAAATCTTTCAGTTTTCTTTAATCAATTGCACTTGGGTAATTTATATGCTTTAGCTCGAATATGCGAATGCTCGCTGACATAAGTGATGTCATGTTTGGTCTTCAATGTGTTAAACATGAAAAGTTGTGCCCTTGTGCATTTTGGAACATTTTCACAAGTGGAATTGAAAGTCATTTTTCGTCTGCAAGATTTTGGTGTTGATGCTGTCTTGGGAGATTTTAAACCTTCATCTTTAATCACTGTCATTGTTTTCTTATCTGCAAAAATCGAAATACACATTCATTTTTTGTCAGAATTCACTAATAATTCATGATGATACTGTTTTTGAATACACCATGTATGATATGGGCCCACCGCGATAACGGTCATCTGAGTATTATAGCCCACACAGGGAGTCTCATATTTGCATTTCTGCCTCAAAATGGAGTCTTTCGTCCACTTGTTTATCATCTTTCAAAACATGTTCTCAAAGATAATTATATGAAAGTAGAGAAGATCTATAGCAGTTAGCACCGACGCTTAACGCCAGGTTCTAAAGATGTTTCATACCAAATCTGAAAAGAAGTAAAATATGTTCAATTGTTAACACTTTTTTTGCCCCACACCAAAACCTCTACCCCTGGGATCATGAAATTTACAATTTTGATAAATGGCTACGTATTATTTACATATATTTAGTTTCAATTTAATATCAATACCATTCAAGATGTTTTTTCAAATGTTTTACATATACTTTAGGTTTATTGAACTTATATTGGTGAATATTGGCACTCGTTGGCTATGAAAATGCACGAGCTTGCGAGTGCATTTTGACAGCCAACGAGTGCCAATATTCACCAATATAAGTTCAATAACCCTTTTATTATATAGCTAAAGTATTCAGTTGTTAAATTATATCCCTTTTCACTCAAAATACTCCAAAAAAGACGAGAATTCATCATTATTGGCATCCAAGGTGAAAGTGTGCAATACCAGCATGCATTTCTTAAATGTTCAACATTAAACCCGCCATTGATGCATGAAGCAAACTAATTTTGTGAATGGGGACATCATAATTTATACCGAGCGAAGCTCGGACGGGCCGAAGGCCCGTCCGCGAAGCAAGGCTCTAAAGGTAACACGTATGTAAAAGAAAAAAGTCAAAATCAGCAAAAGAAAAGAGATAATCTCTATATACGTTCAGTGAAATTTTCGTGATCCATATGGGCGCCGCCATTTATTTTTTCATTACCTGCTTCAACAGTTATTCGTGTTTTATTTTGAATGCCAATAATAGAAGTCTCTAACGTGCAATTCGTAATTTAAGCACTCATTTTGTTCAAAGTGAATAGTATAATTATCATTGTAACAGGTTTTAGCAAATAAATACATATAAAACCGTAATACGACTAAATAGATGAACGAGTTCATGAGTTTCTGTGAATAAGAGTATACGATAAAATTACGGTTACTTTTTTACCATTTTGAATTTATTGGTTAAATTTGTTTAGTTTTAACGGCCTTTTTCATTGCATACGGAATGTATTATTGTTGTTTATATATAATTGTTTGCTTTGAAAAAGAGAAAAAAGTCGAGGCTAAATGTGACGTCAAAATGCACAGTTTACGTCGCCTTGCGTTCTATTTCCCGCGTTCAATGAATAGGCGGATCATGTAAAACTGTTGTCCCCATATAAACTCCTTTAATATTGAGATGTTACTGGGTGTTTAGGGCAAGGAAATTTCATTCAAAATATATTTTTTTAAATGAATCACAATCTACCGTACTTAACGGAATTATGATTACCATTCGGGACACGGAGTTACGTACATGCTTCGCTCGGTCCAACGGTCACACTGTATACATATTATACAGTAAAACATTTTGTTCAAGTAAATAAAATGGATATATCAAATACCGGCTCTGACAGATTCGGAGGACCACGTTGTTACGGTAACGTCAATATTGAACGCTCATACTCGGAATGTTTCGGGCGCACACAATTTACGCAATGCAAAGTTAGCGTTCAATAAATTCTCAGGATATTGTACGCTAACATTCTCTAGATTTTACGCAGATTTTATATTTATTAGCTATATAATTAATGTAAATACTATATACCAAGTTTCGCCCAGCCCCCGTGGATCATGAAATTTACAATATTGGTAGAGGCCTTCTTATACATGTACGATTGTAGAAAAAGACACTTGAAATTTGATCAACTTTTGCCCCAACCCTAAGGTCCCAGGGGTGGAAGAGTCCTGAAATTTACAATTTATGTTCTCCGTCCAAAAGATGCCTCAAACCAAATTTGATTGATTGATTGATTGAGGTTTTACGCCGTTTTGGCAATATTTCACAGCCATTTTACGGCGGTAAAGAAAGGAATTAGAATGGTAGTTATCAAGAAGTTAAAAATGTTCTATTATTAACGCACGACGGACACTGGATGCACACCAATTGCAATAGGTCACCTGAGTCTATTTTGGTGACCTGATAAATTCTAACATGCACTTATTCCTAATTAAGATCTTCCGTCTTCAATGGAAGACCTTGGTATTTTTCAGTTTCTTTTTCTCTATTATTAATTTTCTTCTAAATCATTATTATTTCTTTTCATACTCGATTACTCAAAAAGGCGAAGGTAGATCTAGCTTAGAGAAAATTTCCTTTTGATGACGTCAGTTCCGGTCCGAGATAACGACGACTTTCGATTTTTCAGAGGATCTCGTTGTCCGCAGCTTTTCTTCGAAACCATTCAAGATAGGAGGCTGAAATTTTCAGCGATTGTAGACGAGATGTATTTATGCTCATGTCAAGAATTTCATTGATATCGGTTAAAGGGCCTCGAAGCTCGCCTGGGTCCGAAAATTGCCAATATTTGTCTGTTCTTTCCTTATTTCAAACATAGGTGGCGCAAGATCCGATTAAGTCTTTGTTGACTTCCGAAGACAATAATAGCGATTTTGTTGAGAGGTTCGGAATTTTCAATGCCGTCTTGTTGTTGTGTGCCGGGATGCTCCAAACATTTCAAAGATGACGACTTTGTAGCTGAACTATCCACGGTGGGTTGAGAATTTGCTCTATGAATATTTAATGCGAAGTAAACTAATGCGCATTAAATTAGTATGCATCTCTAAATTAAAGGGTGCGGGAAATGAATTAAAGAATAAACTATATTATTGAAAATTATTTTTATAGATATTTTGATGAAAATTGGGTAGGCCTAGATACAGAATTCATTGTTCAAAACACTAGGCTTATACATAGTGTACTATGTTTACAATGTACATGTAACTGATCTAGACACAAGGAGTTTTGTCGTGTTTGTTTTTATATGTTCCTAAGAAATTACTTGTTATTTCCTCTGATAACCAGCATTCATTCCAGACAATATATCGCTTATTCATGAGCCCAGTTTAATTAAAAAACCTCGGAACGTCACTATTGGTTTGACGTAATTTTAATCACTAATACGTATTATAAGTCTACTATGACGTCATTTAGTATAAAAAGAATTTAACAATGAGCGGCATATTTGTTTAAAAAATGTAAAAACGAAAATCATATTATCACTATTCTAAAACAATTTTGTCTTTAAGTTATTTAAAAGCAATTCCTTCCTTATACTTGTATATTACTCAGTATGCCTATGCAGAGCATAGATTTACATCTGACATTATCTAATGACATGCTGTTTGTACAATGGCTTTTTTAGTGAGTATTATCATTTTGACTAATTATTCTCACAAATATAACATTAATATATATATATAGGGGATATTCGGGTAATTTCGGACAGACGGGTAATTTTGGACGGTTCTCAAAATAAACAAAATACTTATCTAAATAAAGATGTAAACGTCATATTGCGTATGCTTTTCGGAAGCTAAACAGATTTCGGGGTTTTCCGTGTCATTTATATGACTTCCTGTATAACTAAAGTTAAAATTGATAACGGTGAAACCTGGCCATTCCGATCTAGATAGTATTGTTGGCGGTATTTTCAAAACCGAGTACACAAGTCAGTCAAGTTCGAAATTCGGATTACAGGTAAGTTTCTGATAAATTGCAGTTACATTATAATTTATTATGATTTAGTCTTCAAAAACATATAATTAATTTTTGTATTTTCATTGACAATTGAATTTTTAGTTCAAGAAACACGGGTAAATATGTGTACGAAATTAAGCGTCTTCAGAAAAAGCGAACGTTTAATTTTGGACAGTGTCTAAGATATAAAATAAAATAGGTTTAGATTTATTATAGCGAGCGCAGCGAGCCATCGCGGAGCGCTGGCTCGTACTGCGAGCTCTAATGACTAGAGCGCGGAAAATAATCCGAGCTAAATCTCAACCTCTAACAAGAATTTTTTTTGACGCCAATCCCAGAAGTCCCTCGTACAAAATGGCGGATGGTTCGATTCGTAAAATAATAATTAAAAAAATCTTTGAAGTATTACAAACCTTTCTTATTTGAAAGGAAAGGATGACAATCATATTTTTCCCCCTTTCTTTTTCTTTTTAAAATATTGTCTAAAGAAATGTAAACAGTCACGTCACAACTACCAGGCTACGTCACAACATGCTCGTTGCATTTCCCGCTAAACTGGTTCCTAAGAGCAAGGCAGTAATCCTACGTATTGACAGTGAACCAGATCAGTTTTCCTTGTTTTCAATATAAATTTTTTGAAAATGTATTCAGATATGCTGCGCTCGCCCCAACGGTCACACCGTAATCATATTATTTTAATAGGAATGTTAATATTCAAAATAAAATTTGACATTCCGTTTATATCAGAATGCCTATAAAGTACATTACAGCCTAGCCATTATCTCCTAACACTGCCGTTGAATACATCACATATTTCAAAAATTGGAAATACAAATATTTTCTCGAGTAAGTCAAATGTTTAAAAGTAGCAACAAACTCAAAGTTGCACAACATGTGCGGTACACGACGGTCGGCTCCATTCTAACAGATTAACACATCAGACATATTAAAGATATTAAAAAAAAAATTGTATTCAGGTTGGCACAGGAAATCGAATGCATTTCCTAAATCAGATCCACCCTTATGATAACCTTCGATTTACGGCGCAGGATTATTTTGCTTACAGTTGAGCATTGAGGTCTTAAATTAAATATCACTGCGCTGAAGATTGCATCGGAGGTCAAAATTCTACAATAATGTAATATATATATATATATATATATATATAAAATGAAATAGAATAAACTGTAAAAATATAATAAAAATCATAACATATTTTCCCCACTCATAATCTTCTCCTCTATTTGTAGAAATTCAAAATGTTCACTTTTTGCAACGCCACGTCAAAAATATTTGGCCTCAAGTTTATGCTAAAGAAATAATTCTATTGTCTTCGAAGATTTTCTTTTTACAAGAATTAGAAGGTGGCAGAAATCCGATCGGACGGCACACGGCACTAACGTTACACAGGACGTGCGAGTCCGTTCCACATAATACAGCTGCCATTTCATCTCTTTCTCGTTTAAGTATTACTATGCGTGAAACATTGGGAGTTAACTCAAGAAATATGATTTAGTCTGACCTCCATGATTTTTAGGCGTACGCCCCCCACCCCCCATTTTTATTTTCATTCTCTAACTTTGTTTGATAATATATCTTTCTCTCATTTCTTTATGTTGACAGCGTCGAATTTATCAGAGTGATACTAGTACTGATTGGTAGTTTATTTTACGCAAATATTATAGAGCCTGACTGGGAACTTTCAAAAAGGTTTTACCTACAAAATGGACTATAAATATTGGTATTGCATGGAATTTTACTGTGAAGATTATTAAATCTGATCAGTCATTTAAAAAGTTAATATTTAAACATCACCTAGACGTTTGATTATTACGACCCCCCCCCTTTTTTAACACATGTAATACAGGCATGACAGTATTTCTTTACTACAAATAACCCAGCCAATCGGTTTCAGATTTTCTAATCGGTTAGTGTGATGGTTACAGACTACTAATTTGACCCCTATTTCATTGACCACGCAAGTAGTGCCTGTTTATAAATAGAGGTTTTTTCTTTAAAATTCTTGGGGATGTATGTGGGGTGGATTTGTGTTATTATAGGGCATAGATGGAAAGAAGAGGGTCTGAAAAAAAATTAAAAACTTATAATAATGGGAAATTTTGCTCTTAAGCGTGTAGTAGGAAGGGTGTAAATAGGCCATTGTTTACCTGCTTCTCAAAGGGAAAGGGAAATATGCAGGGTAGGGGTTACTTGCGGTGTCATAACAGGACTTGTGTGCGGTGGATTTTCCTGAGATTCACAAATATTTTTTGACTTGAATTGCTCTAAGTCTGTACCAAGTTTCAGGTAAGTTGAGGCGGTGGAATTTTTTATATTAATTTTTATGTTATAAAGGAATGTATAGCAAAATAATTGGTAGTCTGTGTCCTGATGGAACATAGAGTTATCTTTCTTGGCCCTTGTTATTTTCATTTTGATAATTCAGAGTTCTCTCTCCTTTGCGGAACTCTTCATTCTTAAATCATGTTTACAGCGCGCGGTGCCCCATCGCATGCTACAAACGCCAGTAGACTTTCTCATGTTTCCATCCTGTCCCCTCAAATTGTAAGTATTATTATGTATTTACATAATATATTGGATATTCTATCTATGTGGTATTTAAGTTATGCCATGTTTATAAGCTATATTTCATGCACCCAAGCATTTATAATCTAGATTGTACAATGTTGTAAGTCGCCATGTTTTCTCGTGTTATCCATTTTATAAATCAAAACATGGTTTACTCTATTTTTGTATAACTTTATTATTTGATAACTTTAATACATAACTCTAAAGTTAAATTGTAAATTCTACATTTCTAGTTTGGTTTATTATCCTATTTAGACCCGACACGTTAATTTCTGTCAGGTTACAGTTTCAGACTGGGTGCATATTTTTTGGTATGTTGTCATGTCATATCATTACAAGTATTTTTCTTGTGTTGATTATATATGTATGCATCATGTTTGCAGGTATCTATGTTTGTTATATATATATGTTATTTTCTTTCATGTCATATTTATGTGTTATTTGTACTCGTTTCAGCACTTTACCACACGCCTACACACACACATACCCACAGCTTCAATAAAGGACTAAGCCAAACATTGTTGTGTACTTGGTTATGCTAGCTGTTTTCCAAACAGCATAGTTAGCATTTTTTCAACCGAATAATCGGTTCACCGGCGAATCGTTGTTATCCATAGTATTTAACACATACATATATATGTAAGACTCCAAAGTGCAATGGGACTCCAAAGTGCGATGGTCACGCCAAAGTGCGATGGTCTGCGCCAAACCCCGATGGTGTGGCACGCCAAAGTACGATGGTCCTCACTAATGCGCCAAAGTGCGATGGTCTGACACGCCAAAGTGCGATGGTGTGACACGCCGAAATCCATTGGTTTGTAAACGACACAGTGTTTTGGTACAGACTGAACCAACCGTGTGTTGTTTTACCAAAATATCAGTGCAAAATCCATGTACAAAAAATAAGAACAAGAACTTATTTTATTACCATCTAGTTTTGGTATTAAACACAAAATTTTCCAACGCGAATCGTATAAAATGTTTTGTAATTATAGCACCTCCCCAGGAATTTGATACGTGTACGTCAAAGTAATGATAATGAATTACAGAATGTTTGGGCGAAGAAGATAGTTCGACAACAAATGTACTTTGCCGTTCTCACTATCCTCAACAGTGTAAATGTTGCTGTCGTCCATGTAACATTTCTTCAGTTTTATTTCGAAAGACGTTAAGAATGACGTCACAATGACGTGACGTCACAAACGTTACTGAACTCCGCACCATCGAACTTTGGTGTCACCATCGCACTTTGGCGTCCGTAACGTTAACAAACCATCGCACTTTGGCGCAGACCATCGCACTTTGTCGTGACTATCGCACTTTGGAGCTACCATCGCACTTTAGAGTCTTACATATATAATTATAAACTAACCAAACTTTGGATACATACCATCTCACATGAACGACAACTCGTACAAGCAAGAATTACGAAAATCCGGAATACTTTACCGATATCGCGTAAGTATTACGAACTATTATTATCAAAGTAGAACATGCTTCGTTTAATTGTGTTAACTCTTCCTTTCGTTTTCGGTGCAAAATTTCTTCTAGTAATATGTTTTATCCTGTTACTGTATAAAGTTTAGCAGCGGACAACTTGGGGGGGGGGGGGGGGGGGGGGGGGGGCGATGTTGGAAATGCCTTTATAAACGTTTTTAGAACCACCCGGTAAAAAAATCGGACGGAGGTTTCCCAGTTCCTGAAAATTTAATTCAGAGATTTGACGCGTTTATGACGGAAATTAGAAAATGGCGAGTTCATAATTTTATTCCTACCCCATCGTACAAATGTCATGAAGATCGGACAACATTGAATAATTGAAAGCGTTGGGCAGGGGTATCCTATAAAGAAAAGTTTCAATGTGTACTGCTGGAAATGTCTTTGAAAACATTTCCAGAACTCCCTGGGGAAAAATGAGCAGGAGTTGCCCTCCCTAGAAATTTGACATGTATTTGTTGGAGAGAGAGAGAGAGAGAGAGAGAGAGAGAGAGAGAGTTGGGGAACAGCAGGTAAACAATAGGCCCTACATGTATTCTAGAAAAGTTGAACTTCCTTGAGTGTTGGGGCCTCGTTAGAGCATCGAGCTCAAAATCACACGGCCTCTCACCTCTGGTCGAACCCGCGCTGGTATGTGAGAAAGTTTCCCAGTTTACTTTCGGAAGGTCGGTGGTCTCTTTCCAGGGTATCTGGGTTCTCTCTTCCACCAAAAACAAATCTAGTCTATCTTCGAATGAAGTACAATGGACCTAATTCGTTTCTAGTACATTATATTTTATTGAATTGCGGTAGAATATGCAGTAAAATGTACTAAATTGACGAGGTCTGTCCACTTTGTTACAGGTACAATAATGAATTTGATTCATCTAAATTTTACTTGGCGGATAATTCATCACGTCCCGTCGGACCTCTATACCAAGAAATTTATTCGCCCGTGGCAAAATTGATCGTCACGGTCGGTCGGGCGAACGGTTATTTCAAACCCTGCAACGGGTTCAAGACTCTTAATCTAAAAAGAACAAGAGAGTGAAGTTGGTCGAAAATTAGATAAAGCAGCAGACGTTTTAAGTGAATCAGCAATACAGGTTAAAAATAATTATAGTTTTAAACCGCGTTGATGTTTTCGAGGGGTTATTCGGCTTGGAAAAGTGAGCATTTCTATGTGTTTGTGAGTGTGGGTGGGTGGTGTTAGATAAACATAAATATATTGTAAAATAGAAACAACAGTTGTATTTTTGGTTAGAACATCAAGACATGATTAAACTATATCAAATAAAAAATTCATCCTTAATGGTACTCAAAAATAAAATTATATATATTGCTTATGATATTGTATATTAGCATTGTATATATACTCATAATTGAGATTTATCATATTCAATCTATTTTGCTTGAGTAAAATAGAAGTTATTTCTATTACATATTACATATTAATTCAATAATGCAATTATTGTATTCCCTATGATAAATGTAAGATATCTAGATTTTATCATAACAATGTGATAATTTATTTATGTTGATACAATGTACTGCAATTGATATGTTGTTATATGTTTTATAGAGTGTATATATATATATATATGTATATATATATATATATATATATATATATATATATATATATATATATATATATTATATGCATATTCAAGATCACAAATATAGAACCTAACGAAAAAGTTAACTGTGTTGTGTCTACCTTAATACCACACGGTTACAGATACATTGGTCAAATTTTCAGGTGGGGTTTTCGAGTGAGAAAAAAAGGTCGGTAAACCCGCGACCTACGTTAATTCGCATTAACTTACGTTTAATGCGAATCGAATTCTTCGTGTGAACGAGGCATAAGATTAAAGATCTCTAGTCTATAATCTTGAACCGCACAGGGTCGGGAAATTTTCGTGTCATCGATGTATGAACGGAATATGGTAGTTCTTACAGAAATATATTTAAAATTTCATTTAAAGATTGATTTTAGAGTTAGCGAACACTTACTGACAGCAGTTTGAGCCCCCCCCCCCCCCCCCCACACACACACACACTTCCATCCGTAGTCAGTACGACTGACTGTAATCACACTGGACCCGCAAGTTACATTACTGTAGCTTTAAGGCAGTGAATATTCCTAGAACTTGTTTTGATTACTGCATTGAAATTAATTTTTGACACTTTACTTTCATTGTTAATTTTGTTATAATTCCAAATTTTTTGTTAACATTGTGTTGAATTTAAACTTTAGGGAAAATGACAGTCTGGATTCTTCAATGCATATGACAATAATGAAAATATGCGATGAAATTGTGAAACTTTTTACAACTTAACCAAAGTTTGCATTATCATGGTTATTTTGTTATGTCATGTTGATCAACTGACCCATGGAAATTCAGTCCAATACATCACAGAAGTGAAAACCAGCCCTAGCCTATTTCAATTTCAAGTTTGTCTTTTGATGCAAAAGAGGAGGAAAATTCACAGGATTAAGATATTTTTAATTCTTTTTTTTTTTTTTTTTTTTTTTAGAATTTAAACATTTTATTTTTAAAATATATTTTTATCAGAATTAAATGCAAAGTTCTCATAAATAAATAAATGTTTATTCGGTATATACATACATACAAACATACATACATAAATACCAAGGATAACCCATGAGAGCTCGAAATCTTTTTTATTATTAGGGGTCCTTTGATGCACGGATGTTTGCGCTAGGGGGTCATTTATTTAGGGGGTCATAAAGCTGTAAATTTATCCAAATCAAGTAAATGCAAATGATATGAAATTTATAAAAAAAAAATTGGGATTCAAATTTTGTGTTAAATCAGTGTGTTATTTCTGAGTGTGCATTTTAAGCACTGACCCTCTTAAGAACCAAAGAAAGCCGAAAGTAGTTCCATCAGTATTTCCATGAACTTATCTTGAGCACTTTTTTGTCTCTCTTCGCACATAACGGAAATTTTTAGTCTGACTGAACGTTATCATTTCCAATCACGTTTCCAAGAAAATGTAATTTATCGGCTTCAAGTTTACACTTAGAAGGTCGAATAGTCAAGTTGACTTTCTATATTTTCTACTCTTCAAGATGGAAACCCAAGATTCTGAGAAAACGCACATTGTCATCAGAGTAAGCCTTGTCTACATTATGTAGTTTTTTGTCCATTAGACGTATGAATGTTGCAGGTGATATTTTAACCAAGAACTCGTAGAGTCCAAAGGGTGTAACAAATGCAGTTTTCTCTTATGTTGTCGGAGGGAGCAAAAACTTTTACAATTTTGTTTGAGATGTCGTTAATTCATGGTACTGGATACGCATCTCAGTTTTCGGTACAGCTGCAGAACTAGCTCTCTGAGGAAAATATTGTGACGGAACAGATCTACAGATCCACCCCTTACAAAAACCTTCAATTTACGGTGCATAAAAAGCTGCGCACTGTTGAGGCTTGATATCGGTGTATTCTTGTGTTGCTGTATCATAAATTTAAAATTCTTAACATATTTTCCTTCTATACTTGTGTTCAAACATACCTTCAAATATTCATAAAAGCCCCATACGACCCGAAAACTCACAGCTTCAAATGATTTCTATATGGTGTACTAGACCGGAAGATGACAGTTTTCACGGCTCCGGTGGACTAGACATGAGAATGACAGTTTTCACGGCTCCGGTGTACTAAACCGGAGGATGACAGTTTCCACGGCTCCGGTGTACTAGACCGGAGAATGACAGTTTCCACGGCTCCGGTGTACTAGATCGAAGGATGACAGTTTCCATGGTTCCGGCGTACTAGACCAGAGGATGACAGTTTCCACGGCTCCGGTGTACTAGACCGCAGAATGACAGTTTCCACGGCTCCGGTGTACCAGACCGGAGAATGACAGTTTCCACGGCTCCGGTGTATTAGACCGGAGAATGACAGTTTCCAAGGCTCCGGTGTATTAGACCGGAGAATGACAGTTTCCACGGCTCTGTTGTACTAGACCGGAGGATGACAGTTTCCACGGCTCCGGTGTACTAGACCATTCAAAAGTATCTTGCGCATATTTGATATATTCTTGTCATGTAGTCATAAATATGACTTCAAAAATTGACACAGAATAATTAATGACATTGTACTTTTATTTGTGTTTTGTTGTACAAAAAATAACAAACATACTGTTACACACAAGCATACACACACAAACACACACGTGTAAAATTACATAAACATAAATCATTTCTAATTCATCATCTACCGTTTTATAAATGATTTAGTAGAGGATTGTAGGATTGTATAAATTTTATAATCATGCAAGTTACAATAAATAAACAGATCGGGATTCTATACGCTATTGTTTTGATTCTTATCCTCCTTAATCATGTTTGTTTTCTTGTAGAATTTTGGTAAATATTTTCCGTACGTGTGTTCGACTGTGGCGTTCTTTGGGTCACGTGGAGGTTTGTCTGTTGACTGAGAGGATGTTAACGACCTGAAATAAATATATTATTAGTTTTTGATGATTTTTTTCCGTGGGGGAAACAATTGAAATGATGCATAGGTTAACTTACAAGAAGGAATTTGACAGTGACGTGTTCATGTATGTTATGTATTTAATGGAATCTCTCTCTGCTTCTGATAGCCTCTCTGCTCTTAATCTGAAAAGAAGGCAAGATGTGTGTTACTATTCTTTGCTAATAACTTGTTATCTCCGATACAATGTGAACACAGCTTGAGAACAAGATATGATTATAATCTGCCAGTCTCCCAAACGAAGCAACGGCTCTGTTTAATTTATATTTATCATACATTTGCTGTATACGGCTCTGTTTACGTTATATTTATTATACATTTCCTGTATAATCAAGTTTGTAGTCACCATCGTTGAAGATCTCATTTATTATCTGAAGTTATATTAGTGTCTATGACCAAGGACAAGTCTAAAT
The DNA here is from genome assembly GCF_947568905.1 of Ostrea edulis. Taxonomy (NCBI): domain Eukaryota; kingdom Metazoa; phylum Mollusca; class Bivalvia; order Ostreida; family Ostreidae; genus Ostrea; species Ostrea edulis. The sequence goes on from NC_079171.1 coordinate 18,088,420, forward strand.
TCGATCATCCAATCATCTCTATTGGTCTAGGTTCTGAAGTGAAACAAACTTTTTTGCGATTTCCTAAAGTTATATCTGTTCAAATATGTATGAAATTAGTTTCCCTATAGAGGTCTTTGTTAGGTCTCACCTCATTTCAACCATAAGGTACATCTGTACCTAAACCCCCTTCAATATGAAAACAAGAACATTCCCACACAGCGAGATACACTGAACTATCATAGGTTTGAATAGTAAATGCTTTTGTCAACCGGTTACGAAGAACGGACACATTCAAGCGAGAGAAAGAGAGAAATGAGCAAGAACAAAAAATCTCCAAACTTCGTCTGGGATACTTGAACATACTTACGATTCGCTAGGAGAAGACAGGTTTGGCATGAGTTCGGTGTTTAGGGCGAAGATTGTAGGTGACGATAGATTGATAGATCTAAAATGAAATCAATATGATTGCACAACTGTCACAAACAATATTATACTCTTACTGAATACATGTGTGGAAGATATGCCAATTGTAATAATCAGCAAAAGTAGTAAATCAGATACCTATTATATAGTAGTCAGATGTCTATTGTAGCAGTCATGTGTCTATTGTAATAGTCAGAGGCATATTGTAGTAGTCAGATGTCGACTGTAGTTGTCACATGCCTATTGTAGTATTAATATGTCTATTGTAGCAGACAGATGTCTACTGTAGTAGTAAGATATCTATTGTAGTTATCAGATGTCTATTGTAGTAGTAAGATGTCTATTGTAGTAGTCAGATGTCTACTGTAGTTGTCAGATGCCTATTGTAGTATTAAGATGTCTATTGTAGCAGTCAAATGTCTATTGTTGTAGTTAGATGCCTATTGTAGTAGTCAGATGTCTATTGTAGCAGTCAGATGTCTATTGTTGTAGTTAGATGTATATTGTAGTAGTCAGATGCCTATCATAGTGGTCAGCTGCCTATTGTAGTGGTCAGCTGCCTATTGTAGTATTCAGATGTCTATTGTAGTAGTCAAATGTCTACTGTAGTAGAAAGATGTCTATTGTAGTAGTCAGATGCCTATTGTAATGATCAGTTATAGTTGTCAGATGCCTATTGTAGTAGTCAGATGTCTATTGTAGCAGTCAGATGTCTATTGTTGTAGTTAGATGTCTATTGTAGTAGTCAGATGCCTATCATAGTGGTCAGCTGCCTATTGTAGTGGTCAGCTGCCTATTGTATTATTCAGATGTCTATTGTTGTAGTCAGATGCCTATTGTAGTAGTCAGATGTCTACTGTAGTTGTCAGATGTCTATTGTAGTTGTCAGTTGTCTATTGTAGTAGTCAGATGTCTATTATAGTAGTCAGATGCCTATTGTAGTAGTCAGATGTCTATTGTAGAAGTCAGATGCCTATTGTAGTAAAAAATGTCTATTGTAATAGTCAGATGCCTATCGTAGTGGTCAGATGCCAATCGTAGTGTTCAGATATGTATTGTAGCAGACAGATGTCTACTGTAGTAGTAAGATGTCTATTGTAGTAGTCAGATGCCTATCTTAGTGGTCAGATGCATATCATAGTGGTCAGATGTATATTGTGGTAGTCAGATGCCTATTGTAGCAGTCAGATGTCTACTATAGTATTCAGATGTCTATGGTAAAAGTCAGATGCTTATTGTAGTATTAAGATGTCTATTGTAGTAGTCAGATGTCTATTGTAGTTGTCAGTTGTCTATTGTAGTTGTCAGTTGTCCATTGTAGTTGTCAGTTGTCTATTGTAGTAGTCAGATGTCTATTGTAGTAGTTAGACGTCTATTATAGTAGTCAGATGTCTATTGTAGTTGTCAGTTGTTTATTGTAGTAGTCAGATGTCTATTGTAGTAGTCAGATGTCTATTGTAGTTGTCAGTTGTCTATTGTAGCAGTCATATGTCTATTGTAGTTGTCATTTGTCTATTGTAGTAGTCAGATGTCTATTGTAGTGGTCAGTTGCCAATTGTAGTAGTCATGTCCATTGTAGTTGTCGGATGCCTATTGTAGTAGTCAGATGCCTATTGTAGTATTAATATGTCTATTGTAGCAGTCAGATGTCTATTGTAGTTGTCAGATGTCTATTGTAGTTGTCAGATGTCTATTGTAGTTGTCAGTTGTCTATTGTAGTCAGATGTCTATTGTAGTAGTCAGATGTCTATTGTAGTAGTCAGATGTCTATTGTAGTTGTCAGTTGTCTATTGTAGTAGTCAGATGCCTATTGTAGTTGTCAGTTGTCTATTGTAGTAGTCAGATGTCTATTGTAGTAGTCAGATGTCTATTGTAGTAGTCAGTTGTCTATTGTAGTTATCAGATGTCTATTGTAGTTGTCAGTTGTCTATTGTAGTTGTCAGATGTCTATTGTAGTTGTCAATTGTAGTAGTCAGTTGTCTATTGTAGTAGTCAGATGTCTATTGTAGTTGTCAGATGTCTATTGTAGTTGTCAGTTGACTATTGTAGTAGTCAGATGATGTCTATTGTAGTAGTCAGTTGTCTATTGTGGTAGTCAGTTGTCTATTGTAGTTGTCAGATGTCTATTGTAGTTGTCAATTGTAGTAGTCAGTTGTCTATTGTAGTAGTCAGATGTCTATTGTAGTTGTCAGATATCTATTGTAGTTGTCAGTTGACTATTGTAGTAATCAGATGTCTATTGTAGTAGTGAGTTGTCTATTGTAGTAGTCAGTTGTCTATTGTAGTTATCAGATTCTATTGTAGTTGTCAGATATCTATCGTAGTAGTCAGATGTCTATTGTAGTAGTCAGATGTCTATTGTAGTTGTCAGATGTCTATTGTAGTAGTCAGTTGTCTATTGTAGTAGTCAGTTGTCTATTGTAGTAGTCAGTTGTCAGTTGTAGTTATCAGATGTCTATTGTAGTTGTCAGATGTCTATTGTAGTAGTCAGATGTCTATTGTAGTAGTCAGTTGTTTATTGTAGTAGTCATATGTCTATTGTAGTTGTCGGATGCCTATTGTAGTAGTCAGATGCCTATGGTAGTATTAATATATGAATTGTAGTTTTCAGTTGTCTATTGTAGTTGTCAGTTGCCTATTGTAGTTGTCAGATGTCTATTGTAGTTGTCAGATGTGTATTGTAGTAGTCATATGTCTATTGTAGTAGTTAGATGTCTACTGTAGTTGTCAGATGTTTATTGTAGTTGTCAGTTGTCGATTATAGTAGTGAGATGTCTATTATAGTAGTCAGATGTCTATTGTAGTAGTCAGATGTCTATTGTAGTTGTCAGTTGTCTATTGTAGTTATCAGATGTCTATTGTAGTTGTCAGTTGTCTATTGTAGTTGTCAGATGTCTATTGTAGTTGTCAATTGTACTAGTCAGTTGTCTATTGTAGTAGTCAGATGTCTATTGTAGTTGTCAGATATCTATTGTAGTTGTCAGTTGAGTATTGTAGTAGTCAGATGTCTATTGTAGTAGTCAGTTGTCTATTGTAGTAGTCAGTTGTCTATTGTAATTATCAGATGTCTATTGTAGTTGTCAGATATCTATTGTAGTAGTCAGATGTCTATTGTAGTAGTCAGACGTGTATTGTAGTTGTCAGATGTCTATTGTAGTAGTCAGTTGTCTATTGTAGTAGTCAGTTGTCAGTTGTAGTTATCAGATGTCTATTGTAGTTGTCAGATGTCTATTGTAGTAGTCAGATGTCTATTGTAGTAGTCAGTTGTCTATTGTAGTAGTCAGATGTCTATTGTAGTAGTCAGATGTCTATTGTAGTTGTCAGTTGTCTATTGTAGTTGTTAGATGCCTATTGTAGTATTAATATGTCTATTGTAGCAGTCAGATGTCTATTGTAGTTGTCAGATGTCTATTGTAGTTGTCAGTTGTCTATTGTAGTAGTCAGATGTCTATTGTAGTTATGAGATGTCTATTGTAGTAGTCAGATGTCTATTGTAGTTGTCAGTTGTCTATTGTAATAGTCAGATGTCTATTGTAGTAGTCAGATGTCTATTGTAGTTGTCAGTTGTAGTTGTCAGATGTCTATTGTAGTTATCAGTTGTCTATTGTAGTAGTCATATGTTTATTGTAGTAGTCAGATGTCTATTGTAGCAGTCAGATGTCTACTCTAGTAGTCAGTTGTCTATTGTAATTGTCAGTTGTCTATTGTAGTTGTCATATGTCTATTGTAGTTGTCATATGTCTATTGTAGTTGTCAGATGTCTATTGTCGTAGTCAGATGTCTATTGTAGTGGTCAGTTGCCAATTGTAGTAGTCATGTCCATTGTAGTTGTCGGATGCCTATTGTAGTAGTCAGATGCCTATTGTAGTATTAATATGTCTATTGTAGCAGTCAGATGTCTATTGTAGTTGTCAGATGTCTATTGTAGTTGTCAGATGTCTATTGTAGTTGTCAGTTGTCTATTGTAGTCAGATGTCTATTGTAGTAGTCAGATGTCTATTGTAATTGTCAGTTGTCTATTGTAGTTGTCAGTTGTCTATTGTAGTAGTCAGATGCCTATTGTAGTTTTCAGTTGTCTATTGTAGTAGTCAGATGTCTATTGTAGTAGTCAGATGTCTATTGTAGTAGTCAGATGTCTATTGTAGTAGTCAGATGTCTATTGTAGTTGTCAGTTGTCTATTGTAGTAGTCAGATGCCTATTGTAGTTGTCAGTTATCTATTGTAGTAGTCAGATGTCTATTGTAGTAGTCAGATGTCTATTGTAGTAGTCAGTTGTCTATTGTAGTTATCAGATGTCTATTGTAGTTGTCAGTTGTCTATTGTAGTTGTCAGATGTCTATTGTAGTTGTCAATTGTAGTAGTCAGTTGTCTATTGTAGTAGTCAGATGTCTGTTGTAGTTGTCAGATATCTATTGTAGTTGTCAGTTGACTATTGTAGTAGTCAGATGTCTATTGTAGTAGTCAGTTGTCTATTGTGGTAGTCAGTTGTCTATTGTAGTTGTCAGATGTCTATTGTAGTTGTCAATTGTAGTAGTCAGTTGTCTATTGTAGTAGTCAGATGTCTATTGTAGTTGTCAGATATCTATTGTAGTTGTCAGTTGACTATAGTAGTAATCAGATGTATATTGTAGTAGTGAGTTGTCTATTGTAGTAGTCAGTTGTCTATTGTAGTTATCAGATTCTATTGTAGTTGTCAGATATCTATCGTAGTAGTCAGATGTCTATTGTAGTAGTCAGATGTCTATTGTAGTTGTCAGATGTCTATTGTAGTAGTCAGTTGTCTATTGTAGTAGTCAGTTGTCAGTTGTAGTTATCAGATGTCTATTGTAGTTGTCAGATGTCTATTGTAGTAGTCATATGTCTATTGTAGTTGTCGGATGCCTATTGTAGTAGTCAGATGCTATGGTAGTATTAATATGTGAATTGTAGTTTTCAGTTGTCTATTGTAGTTGTCAGTTGCCTATTGTAGTTGTCAGATGTCTATTGTAGTTGGCAGATGTGTATTGTAGTAGTCATATGTCTATTGTAGTAGTTAGATGTCTACTGTAGTTGTCAGATGTCTATTGTAGTTGTCAGTTGTCGATTATAGTAGTGAGATGTCTATTATAGTAGTCAGATGTCTATTGTAGTAGTCAGATGTCTATTGTAGTTGTCAGTTGTCTATTGTAGTTATCAGATGTCTATTGTAGTTGTCAGTTGTCTATTGTAGTTGTCAGATGTCTATTGTAGTTGTCAATTGTAGTAGTCAGTTGTCTATTGTAGTAGTCAGATGTCTATTGTAGTTGTCAGATATCTATTGTAGTTGTCAGTTGAGTATTGTAGTAGTCAGATGTCTATTGTAATTGTCAGTTGTCTATTGTAGTAGTCAGTTGTCTATTGTAATTATCAGATGTCTATTGTAGTTGTCAGATATCTATTGTAGTAGTCAGATGTCTATTGTAGTAGTCAGACGTGTATTGTAGTTGTCAGATGTCTATTGTAGTAGTCAGTTGTCTATTGTAGTAGTCAGTTGTCAGTTGTAGTTATCAGATGTCTATTGTAGTTGTCAGATGTCTATTGTAGTAGTAAGATGTCTATTGTAGTAGTCAGATGTCTATTGTAGTTGTCAGATGTCTATTGTAGTTGTCAGTTGTCTATTGTAGTAGTCAGATGCCTATTGTAGTATTAATATGTCTATTGTAGCAGTCAGATGTCTATTGTAGTTGTCAGATGTATATTGTAGTTGTCAGTTGTCTATTGTAGTAGTCAGATGTCTATTGTAGTAGTCAGATGTCTATTGTAGTAGTCAGATGTCTATTGTAGTTGTCAGTTGTCTATTGTAGTAGTCAGATGTTTATTGTAGTAGTCAGTTGTCTATTGTAGTTGTCAGATGCCTATTGTAGTATAAATATGTCTATTGTAGCAGTCAGATGTCTATTGTAGTTGTCAGATGTCTATTGTAGTTGTCAGATGTCTATTGTAGTTGTCAGTTGTCTATTGTAATAGTCAGATGTCTATTGTAGTAGTCAGATGTCTATTGTAGTTGTCATATGTGTATTGTAGTTGTCAGATGTATATTGTAGTTGTCAGTTGTCTATTGTAGTAGTCAGATGTCTATTGTAGTAGTCATATGTCTATTGTAGTTGTCAGATGTCTATTGTAGTTGTCAGTTGTCTATAGTAGTAGTCAGATGTCTACTGTAGTAGTCAGATGTCTATTGTAGTTGTCATATGTCTATTGTAGTTGTCAGATGTATATTGTAGTAGTCAGTTGTCTATTGTAGTAATCAGATGCCTATTGTAGTAGTCAGATGCCTGAGTCATGACATTTGACATTGTGACTTGAAAACCACAGGGGGCCATCTTCTATATAGCTTATGTCCAGATTAATTTTTACCAAACATCTTGAGGCTATAGGTTGAATTTGTGACTTGAAAATCAATAGGATCATCTGCTCTCTCGGTACAACCACTTACAAAATTTGGTATCCATGTAGCAATTGATTCTTTATATATTGAGCCGAAAATATTATATGTCCAGGATAGTTTGACCTCTTGACCTCAAAATCAAGTAATCTCCTTAGCAGAACCATTGTACCAAGTTTAATGTATGTCAAGCAAAGCCTTCTCAAGATATTGAGCGGATAATATCTTAGCCCAATGCCCAGTTTGACCATTGAACTTGTGACCTGATAATCAACAGAAGCTATCTACTATTTAGGGGCAACCACTGTCCGAAGTTTGGTAACTTTCAAGCAAACGCTGCTTTAGACATTGAGTTTGACTCTTGACCTTGTGAAATAAAAATCAATTGTGGGCATTTACTTCTTAGGAGAAACCCGCCGTGTACAATTTTGAGCAGATAAATATTGAGCGGACAATATCTTATCATACCCAGTTTGAACTTTGACCTTGTGACCTGAAAATCGAACCCGGATCATCGACTTTCTAGGGGAAACCACTCTACCAAATTTGGTAACTGTTAAGCAAGGATTCTAGGGCAAACAAGACTTGGCCTAAGACCAACAGACTGATCCTTGATCTTTAGACCTTGTGACCTTAAAATCAATAGGGACCATCTACTCTTGTTGGTAACTGTAAAAAAGGGGTTCTTTAGATATTGACCGGACAATACTCAGTGCTTCATCTAGAGACCGATCGATAGGTTCAAAACAATATGTCCCCTTTATTTCAAAAGGGGATTAAGAAGAAACATGAAGAAACACCAAAACGTTTTGCGCTTTCATTTCCAATGTTAGAAGCTAGAGAAACATGAGGACGTTTAGTATATTATAGCGCTTTCATTTGTAATCTTAGAAGCTTCTGAAGATTGGAAATGAAAGTGGCAATACTTTACTTGTGTATAAAAATGTAAAAACCAATATTCCTATGAAGCAGAATTTATTAAAAAAAAACAACTTCTACATGAGAAGAAAAAAATCTCTTGCTGTGGCCTTCAGTTCGACATTTAAATATATGGACGACGTTTTCTCTATGAACAATAATAATTTTCATTCATATGTCGATTCGATAAATCCAAGTGAACTCAAAATAAAAGACACCACAGAGTCGTCCACTTCTGCTTCATACTTAGATATTTTATTGAAAGTAGATATTAACGGCAAACTGACAACGCAACTTTATGACAAACGGGATGATTTCAACTTCTCCATCGTCAACTTCCCATATTTATGTAGCTATATTCCATTATCACCTGGATATGATGTTTACATCTCTCAACTGATTCGATACGCAAGAGCTTGTTCTGCGTATGATCAGTTTTTAAATCGAGGCAGGATACTGATGGTGCAGCCTCGTTTAAAGTCAGCATTTTGCAAATTCTATGGTCGTTATAATCTAGTTTGCCAATGCGACCTATCATTGGGTCAAATGCTGTCTGACGTGTTTCATACCGATTGTTAGGCCGTTCTTGACACACAGATTTTGTTTGTCTGATCAAGATATAGAGCTCACGGCGGGTGTGACCGGTCGACAGGGGATGCTTACTCCTCCTGGGCACCTGATCCCATTTCTGGTATATCCAGAGGTCCATGTTTGCCCAACTCTCTATTTTGTATTGCTTGTGGGAGTTGTGAGATTCATCACTGTTCGATGTCTTCACCTTTCATATACTCCTGAAGAAACTAGTCGAGTATACTCTATCGGCTTTGTGATATCTTTTATCATACTACTGTTTGTGTAGAATTTTCTATACCTATTTCTGGATTTTACTGATCAACGACACGTACAATAAGATAAATCCTAAAATCCTAGGGCCGACCTGTACCTTCCTCAGGACAAATTAAAAAGTTGTACATTTAAGAGTGGAGGTAACGAAAAAATCTCAAGAAGGGCTATCATGAAACCCTGAGCACATCTGATATGAGATCAGGTGCCCAGGAGGAGAAAACATCCCCCGATGACCGGTCACACTCAAGTCGTACGTTAAATAATTAATTATACGATTTCTTTAGCATTGAACAAATCAAATTGAAGCGTGTCAACCAAAAAGGGACTGTAATGAATTAGTATTAGAAGATATAACTATGTTAAAAAATCCGAAATAGTAAAATAATAGTACGACTTGAAAATTCAAGGTCGAAATCTTTTATTTTATACCATGATCTGTGACCTTGACGATTGACCTAGTTTTATGAAAACGTAACCCATTAAATAACCCCTAAACCGTTTTAAGCTAGGACTTTAATATTTTGAATATATATATTCTTTATTGCAAGATCTCGTGATACCATGGTGTCATTAAGACCTTGACCTTGTATTTAAACATAGTTTTAAAAAATCTTACCTATTCAATATTTCCTGAACTATTTGAGGTAGAACTTTTATATTTTGTTATTTGTATATAGATTTTTTTTATTACAAGACCTTTCATTTAAAACAATGATCCATGATCAAGTAGAGTTCGAGTTCAAGTAGTGCTCTCCACCTTCTCCAGAACAGCAATGTCATGTTAACCATTGATGTTGAAGGCTTGAAGCATCTCCATGTCGTGTGAACATAAGCTCAGTCATTCGTGACCCTTTGGGACTAGATTAGGCACACAATATGGGGGTCAATCTTTTTCATGAGAATAAAGTGTGAAAAAAATCTTTGAAAAATCACAAAAGTTGAACAACGGTAGGGCCAAGGTGAGCGATGTGGCCCAAGGTCCCCTTGTTATTGTATCACTATTAAAGGTATATAGAATAGGTATGAAGCGTCCATTTATATTTCCAAAACCGGACAATGTCGCACATCTAGGATTTCACTTTCCGTTGATTAAAATATTTGTACAATGGGTATCTTAATTTTTTTTTTTTTTTATTTCTTTGAACGTTAACGAGTTTACTTACTTTGCGTTCTTTCCAGTCAAATCTGGTAATGACGAAGATAAAGTTATTGATCTATTCTCTGACTTTAGAGATGATTCAGATGAACAATACGAAATTTGTGTCGCCTGGCTAGAGCTGCCCGAGGACTCTGAGAAACCGGAAGAGGAAGTTTGGAATGACACATCGGACGATGTATCTTCTAAACTGGAACTGAAAATAAGATGAAAAAGTGAATATCATAAAACAGAAATTGACAAGTAGTCCGCCAGGATCCAAGAACGTACATAACATTTCTGGAATACGAATGTATTCTATATTTTATCCATGTCTGTCATCGAAAAAAGGTGTTAGGTCAGATACATCCATTGATAGTGTGTTAAGAAATAGAAATCGCTTCATGAAAAGTATTCCAGCATGAAATGTTGCAGTTCACATTCTCACGTATTCTCAAAAATGAAAATTATTTTCATTTCATTTTCATTTCGATCGCAATTCCCAGCCGTTAATACTTAACTGTTCGTGACTTGTCATGTTTACAGTGATGCTGATGAAATATTCCGGAACCGACAGTGTGACGTCATAAATCAAACTTCAATGGCCATGCTCTTAGCGGCGAGTAATTCAAAATATATGATACATTAATATTGATCCTATTGCAATTAATTGTCGTCCGTCGTCGTGCGTTTGCGTCGTGCGTTAACAATTGAACATTTTTAACTTCTTAATAACTACCAGTCTAGTTTTTTTTTCAAATTTGGTATGAAGCATCTTTGGGACAAGAGGGACATAAATTGTAAATTTCAGGACTCCATCACCCCTGGGGCCCTAGGGGTAAGGCAAAAACTGTCCAATATTGACCAATTTTCAAAAATCTTGTTCCAAACCCCTACCCCGGGGATGATGAAATTTACAATTTTGGTAGAGGCCTTCCTGCTCTACATCACTATGCATTTAGTTTTTCTTACATGTGTGCGGTTGTAGAATGTATGGTGATGTAGAGCAGGAAGGCCTCTACCAAAATTGTAAATTTTATCATCCCCGGGGTAGGGGTTTGGACCCCAGGGCAGGGCCAAACTTGGTATATAGTGTTTATGTGTAAAACACTTAAATAGCATCTTCTTTAGTTCTGTTGATACTAAATTGAAACTAAATAGATATTTAGAAAGAACAGGTAGTCCTTTAACAAATTGTAAATTTAATGAGCCCAGGGGTAGGGGTTTTGGTATCAGGGTGGGGACAAAATGATCAGTTATTAAATGTGTGAACAATATAGACATTTTTGACTTCTTGATAACTATCATTCCAATTCTTTTCAAATTTGGTAAGGAAAATATTTGGAACAAGAGTGGCACAAATTCTAAATTTCAGGACTCCTGCACCCATAGGGCCTTAGGGGCGGGGCAAAAACAATCAAAATTGACCAATTTTCAAAAATCTATAACCGCACATGTTTAAGAAAAACTAAATGCATAGTTATCTAGAGCAGGAAGGCCTCTACCAAATTGTAAATTTCATGATCGCCGGGGTAGGGGTTCTGATCCCAGGGTGGGGCCAAACTTACTATACATGGATATTTAGAAAGAGCAGGTAGTCTTTTACCAAAAAATGTAAATTTGATGATCCCCAGAGTAGGAGTTTTGACTCCAGGGTGGGACTAGATTTAGTATATACATTGTAGTATTTTATGTGTAAGTTTGCTGATAATGTATAAAATCTAAATGCATACTTAGGAATAGCAGAAAAGGATGTACAAAAAATGGTGAATTTCACAACACAGGGATTGACTTTAGGATGGGTCCAAATTAGTCATATCTTTTGATCTTTCAATGTTAATACACCTATTATACTATGTAAAGCCTTTCATCAGTGTATGCACTTTTGAGAGCAGTGAAGTTTTAAGAACACGTCTTGTTTTATACTGTTGCTGAACATTAGTATTTTGTTTAGATATTCAGAACAGGATTTTTTTTCTAGATTTGATAGCCCTTGGGAGTAGTGATACTTTTCACTAGTATTCAGGTTACCGATAAGACCTGTGGGCCTCTTGTTGTTGTTAAAGATATCAGTAAGCAATACTTTATTCATAAAAGCAACAATATGGTTAGGGTTTCCTTTCCCTTAAATTTATGCTAATTTGGCGCTGCATAGTCATCCCCTTTAGAGAGGTGGCTATATCCCCTAACCACTAGGAATCTTCCGCTACTATACACCTATGCGGATGGTTGCAATTTTAAGAATACTCTTGCATATACATAAGTTAATTGAACGGGTAACTCCTTTTCTCAGTCGTTCAACTATTAAATTCAATGAGTTTATCAAGGATCATGTTTTGAATAAGATGTATTTTCAAAGGAATTTAAACCAATGTACTGAATACATTATATCCTTTCCATTAATGAACTAATTATACCATACACTGAATTGACGATATCCTTAATAATTCAACTACTAGTATTGCGTGCTATATTTTCTTCATTCAATTAGAGCACATAATACATGTAATTGAATGTATGATATCTTTAAATCAATTACTGATATCTTAATGTATCAAATCTAATAAACCAGTGGATGTTTTTATCCCATGTTTTGTTTGTCTTCTCAAGTAATCACATCTTCAATATTTATTACATTTTGCTATATAACCATATTTTCGTGAGGGTAATGCTGCTTGTTAGCCAGGTTTCTGGGGTGGGTGGGGCTGCTTTATAGCCAGGTTTTCGGAGGACAAATGGCTACTCTTGTACTCTGTACAAGGAAACAGTGTATGGGCAGAAGAATGCGTATATCATATCATATTTTTAAAGAATTTTCCTATATACATGTATCAGCACCCCTATTGTAACCCCACCCTACACCCAGGGACCATGATTTGAACAAACTTGAATCTACTCTGTGTCAGGAAGCTTTCATGTAAAATTCCAGTTTTATAAATGAAATACAAATGAGAGAGTTAAGTTATCCTACTGTTGAGTATGTACGTGTGATTTGAAGTTATAGTGCGATGTAAAACTTATATACGGTACCAATTTTGATGCACCAGATGCGCATTTCGACAAATAATGTCTCTTCAGTGATGCTCAACCGAAATGTTTGAAATCCGAAATAACTATGAAGTTTTGGAGCTAAATATAGCCAAAAACAGCGTGCCAAAAAAGTGGAGCCAAATTCGTCCAAGGATAAGGGCTATGCATGAGGGACATAATCCTTAATTTTGAAATGAATTTCTAAATTTTATAACAGCAATTAAATATACATCCGTATTTTCAAGCTAGTAACGAAGTACTTAGCTACTGGGCTGTAGAGACCCTCGGGGACTAACAGTCCACCAGCAGAGGCCTCGACCCAGGGGTCATAATGTAAAACTTATAAACGGTACCAATTTTGACGCACCAGATGCGCATTTCGACAAATAATGTCTCTCCAGTGATGCTCAACCGAAATATTTGAAATCCGAAATAACTATGAAGTTTTGGAGCTAAATATAGCCAAAAACAGCGTGCCAAAAATGTGGAGCCAAATTCGTCCAAGGATAAGAGCTATGCATGAGGGAGATAATCCTTAATTTTGAAATGAATTTCTAAATTTTATAACAGCAATTAAATATACATCCGTATTTTCAAGCTAGTAACGAAGTACTTAGCTACTGGGCTGTAGAGACCCTCGGGGACTAACAAACAGTCCACCAGCAGAGGCCTCGACCCAGGGGTCATAATGTAAAACTTATAAACGGTATCAATTTTGATGCACCAGATGCGCATTTCGACAAACAATGTCTCTTCAGTGATGCTCAACCGAAATCCGAAATAACTATGAAGTTTTGGATCTAACACCCAAGAGAAAAAAAAAATAGGAGGAATCTTTTCGTGTTTTTACACTAAACACATAAAAAATAGTTTAATCTAAATTTAAAGGGACTTTCATACGGTGATAGACGATTAATCAAATAGTGAATAACTTTTGAATTTTCATTATTATAGGTCGTAAATACCCCTCTGGGTCCTCCATTATCCTAAATTCTCCAAAAGGAATACTAAAACTTCAGGCATAAAGTAGATTTTTCAGAGGAGAGTCTACTCTATAACATCAGGGGCTTCATCCCATGCCCCCACTAGGGCTTAGTCATGTACACACTGAAGGCATAACGGCGTCTTTAGACCCATTGCCTCTTAAGCTGAACCTGATTGCGCGCTATAATAGAATACCAGATTCTTTTAATTAACTTATGAACATATATTGGTTATACTTTGACACTTCAAATTGATGTTGTCTTTCGGATATCAAAAGAGTCACTGACAAGTTAAAATCTGAAAATATTTATTGGAAGCCTCACTATAAACGGAGGAGACTGGGTATATAGTGAGATACCCCCCCCCCCCCCCCCCCACACACACACACGGAATGCTGGCTATATACTGCTATTGAGACGTCCCCGGGTGAAGGCTCATTATATAACCAGTCTTCCGGGGGTAAGTCTCATTATATAGCTAGTCTTTCGGGGGTGGAGGGGGAGGAGAGGAAGTCTCACAATATAGCCAGTCTTCTGGGGAGGGGGTCTCACTATATAGCCAGTCTTCCAGGGGTAAGTCTCAATATATAGCCAGTCCTCTGGGGGAAAGTCTCACTATACAGCCAATCTTCCGGGGGTAGGTTTCACTATATAGCCAATCTTCCGGGGGGAAGTCTCACTAAATAGCCAGTCTTCCAAGGGAAGCCTCACTATATAACCAATCTTCCGGTGAAGTCTCACTATGAGTACATGTATATCAAGCAAATAATAAAACCCTTCCTACCAAACCACCTTAAAAATGAGTACATGTATATCAAACAAATAATAAAAACCTTCCTACCTAACCACCTTAAAAATGAGTACATGTATATCAAACAAAAAAAACAAAAAAAAAGGATTAATGATGGTCTTGCTGTCACATATTCTATTCCACTGTGCATTTTATTTTTTAGTTGAAATATTACCTTGAACAATATCTATCATATTCCGTCTTCTCCTGTCCATTCTGAATACGGTCCTTGCACGGTTGTTTCAGAAACCGAAGAGTCAATGCTAGAATTACCAACGTGCCGACAGTGGACAAAGCCCCCAGTAACACTTTATCCTGTACACTGAATTTACTGACATTGTCTGCAAGGATCACAAGCTGTGTTTTATTTGTCGGCAACATCTCCATGCTGTCTTCGACGATAATAAATGATGTGGCAGACAACTTCTGCAAGAGAGCGGTATATTATGAGAGTGAAATGATGAATTACAATTTCATTCAGTCGAGTTGTCTATTAAGTAAGTAAAATTTGTATGTAAGCATTGAAGATGTCAACATTGGAGTGAATTCGTGTAGATAGTGGATTATATTTTGGAAGGTAATTTGTTCCACTATTCCTACCGTTTTCTCATAAGCTCCTTGCAGAGAAAGTTATGTATAAGGTATGCAATGTGCAATTTAAATTTCTGTGCGACATCATTGTGTCAATTTGAAGCATTATTCCATCCCTCATTATGATCCCTCATTGTTTTCACTCGGTCGTCAAGCTTAGTTAACTGTATGTAAAACAAGGTAACACATGAAGTAGACGGAGGTATTTTAAGGTTTGTTACGATTGTCCCCAGACTGTCCATTAACCTAATATTATACAACATGCATATTCTAAATTTGAAACCACAAACAGAAACCTGTTTCCATGTCAATAATATTTTTCACACGCCTGAGGATTTGTTTAACAACGCCCATCCAAAATCTTAAATGTAAAAAAAAAAATTGTCAGAATCTCAAATCTATTATACTATAGAATCCCAAATCTATTATACTATAATTGTCAGAATCCCAAATCTATTATACTATAATTGTCAGAATCCCAAATCTATTACACTATAATTGCCTTATAATACTATAATTACAATTGCGACACGTTTTAGCTTTGATCGTATAAAGAATTAATAATAAAACTTATATCGCGCCTTCTATAATACAAATTACTCTAAGGCGCTTTACAAAATGAGGAATGCAACGATAAAACACAATTAAATGAAATTAAATGACAGTATGACATAAGATCTTA
Source organism: Ostrea edulis (assembly GCF_947568905.1). NCBI lineage: Eukaryota > Metazoa > Mollusca > Bivalvia > Ostreida > Ostreidae > Ostrea > Ostrea edulis. Next base: position 18,104,203 of record NC_079171.1, read on the forward strand.
CATCTGTAAAATTATCAAAATAAAACTAATATCAAGATCGATAACTAAAGGTTTTTTTTTATCTAATTAATATTAAGTGAATAATTATTTTCTCAAAGATATCGGGGGCAGGGATTGAAAAACAAACACAAGGTGTTAGGTAGACACTTAGACAAGCATTTTCATTTTTAATGCGTACGTTTAAAATCTCGCAAAAGCTGGATATGGCGAGAGAATTTGGGCAACTTTTCGTAAACAAGCTGCCATATAGTTCAAAATCTTATTCGTAAGTGGTTTATAGCGATGATGCAATGTTATTTTAACGTCTCATTAGAGAATGTTTCACTTCTGCAGAGAAGTGAAGTGCTCCAAATTTTAACCTATTGATGACGCTTACGATCGTAGCAATGAAGGTTATCTCGTACCGATTTAAAGGTCAATATACCAAAACATTCGTAACTTTTCTTGTTAAGGCCGGGATCAAGTATTGAACCCGGGTCCGCAAATTTCGTTGCAAGCGCCATATTCACTAGAATACTGCAGTCAGTCTGGTGCAATGTCACTAATCGCATTGGATTTATAAGAATGAAAAGCGGAAAAATGCACGATCAATCGAATATACGTAAAAGATGTCACTTCCCCAGGTGGTAATCATCAAGTAAAAATTTACAGGCAAATAGCGTGCATTAATGAATTACATGTACAATGTAAAGTTTCGATCCAAAAATATATATCTATATTTTGAGGTATTTATAATTTCTGCTTTAAGTTTTGCTTAATTGACATGGTAACTAAGAACAATATCCTACACCTGTAGGTGAGCGTCCCCAAGATTGGATTTCACATCGATCATCTTTGTAATGATTTCTGCTAGCCAAGAAAAAAAAATTTCACATAATATTAATTGATAATTTCTAAGACTGTTATTGACCATATTAACAGTAGGTAGATACAGAAATAAATTGTTTCTCTCCTGATGTAAAGTTGTAAATTCCTATGTACCTTCCATATTTTCTGCGCTTAGGTGGTGTTATATTATATACATCATAATCAATATCATATAACATGTTATTCCTGTGGGGATTCGGGTTAGAATAGATCCTCAGTACTCCTTGCTTGTCGTAAGAAGCGACTAAATGGGACGGTCCTTCGGATGAAACAGCAAAAACCGAGGTCCCGTGTCACAGCAGGGGTGGCAAGATAAAGATCCCTCCCTGCTCAAAGCGCCGAACATGGGCCTAAGTTTTGGAGACGTCTCCATATGAGTGAAAAATTCTCAATAGCGACGTTAAACAATTTACAACCAACCAACATAACGTGTGAATATTCATATTATTGCACAATAGAGAAGGAATGAAAACAGGCGGTCGATAGGAATTTCCGTTAATTGAACAAAGCTGCTCCAATTTGATCTAATTACTTCGATGAATTTATTTCCGTTTAGTTGTTTTGGCGTGTTTAGATCTTTTAAAGAAACATTTGTTTTCTACTCTTATCAGCCTTTGGTGTATTAAATATGATAATAGGGATATTATCAATAAAAGTGTGCAGAATTTTTAAATGTTCTTAAGAAAACTTCACGACAAACCTGATTAAGACATTAAAAAAGAAAATGAAGATATTTTAGACACTGGAATCACTTGAAGTGAAAAATCAAACCCAGAGAGACTAAGCAACATACGACAAATCCAGAGAGACTAAGCAACATACGACAAATCTTACATGATTGTTTAAATGACTTAATTAAAGTTTACTGAGGTTTAATTTTCAGCATTTTTTACTATTGGGGTGAATGATCTCGCAACAAACGGGAAATTCCAGTAAGTAATAAAGTTGGTCGCAAGTTCTTTTGTAAAACGTCCCGTGGGGATTCGGGTTAGAATACGTCCTCAGTACTCCTTGCTTGTCGTAGAAGGCGACTAAATGGGGCGGTCCTTCGGATGAGACCGCAAAAACCGAGGTCCCGTGTCACAGCAGGTGTGGCACGATAAAGATTCCTCCCTGCTCAAAGGCCGTAAGCGCCGAGCATAGGTCGAAATTTTGCAGCCCTTCAACGGCATATCAGTGATATTCTCGAGTGGGACTCCCGTTAAACAATATTCAGTTCAATTCTTTTGTAAAACGCGCCACTGAGAACCGTGCGGTGGTAAACATTTCAATGTATTGATTTCAGAATCCCATATGAACATACATTATTCCAGGTATCATTTACAATTTTTTTTATCATATTCTTTTAAGAATATACTGATTTGTGCAACTTTAAATCATACTCACCTCAGCAGTACGATCCTTTAAAACCCAATAATTAATCACTAGACAAAGTGTAACAATAGTACTTTGTAATGTTAGTGAATTGTGATGTAACATTAACATTGTAGTGGGTCAATTTTTGCATGCCAATTAAGATAATAAACAAGAAATGTTCGGAATTAATAGTCTCCTTGACAGGTGGTGAAGTTAAGAAAAACCGGTTTGGTGTTCTAATTCAAGAACTGGGCGTAAGAGACCAGAGATTGCGTTCAATATACATGTAGCCTTATAAAAAAAAAAGGAAAATTAACGAATATTTTATACATTTCATAAAGACTTATTCTGTACACGTTCTAGCAGAATTGAAATTAAATTTATAATAAAAGTGAGGTTCTTTGGCACTATATAGAAACAACTTGTACACAGTTAACGTTAGTACTACATTTTCTGGTATTGTTAGTATTAACTGCACTAATTTCTGGTGTTAAATTTGTTTCTGGTTAACGGTAGTAACACAATGAAATATTACGATTTATTCGCATGGAATAGTTTAACACAACGTAAGGAATACAAATCCATCATTACAAATATAAAACAAGAGGCCCATGGGTCACATCGCTCACCTGAGTCCCCTTGTGCCATATTTAAAGATTTCCCATACATATTTGCATGTAAAATTTTGATTCCATATTGTGACCCCAACCTACCCCGGGGGCCATGGTTTTTAAAATTTGAATCGCACTATGCTAGGAAGTTACCATATAAATTTAAACTTGTCTGGTCCATTGGTTCTTGAGAAGATTTTCCCTATATATTCACATGCAAAACTTTGATTCCCTATTGTGATCCCACCCTACCGCCGTGGTCCATGGTTTTAACAAAATGAATCTGCACTATGTCGGGAAGCTTCCATGTAAATTTAACTTTTTTGGCCTAATGGATTTTGAGAAAATGACCCTAATCTGTTTTGCATTTTGAGATAATCTCCCCTTTGAATTTGATGCCCCATCGCCCTTCATATGAACAAATTTAAATCCCCTCCATCCAAGGATGATTCGTATCAAGTTTGATTGAAATTGGCCCGCTGGTTCTGGAGAAGATTTTTTTTTTTAAATTCGTCAGTGTATTTTCACCATTATCTCCCCTTGGGGATGGGTGTTGCCACTTATTTGAACAATCTTGAATCCCCTTTACCCAAGGACGATTTGTGCCAGGATTGGATGAAATTGGCCAAGTGGTTCTGAAGAAGATGAAAATGTGAAAATTTTACGACATACTATGGAAAGTTTTTATAAGAAAAGCTCAACAGTCACTTGAGCCATCAGCTCACGCGAGCTAAAAAGAAGTAGAAAATGACCTTTTTGTACAGCGAATATGGAAAAAATCATCATAATTATAGAATGTGCGAGTTAAAGTCACTTTTGAAAATTGCCCTAAGTTTTAGTAAGATTTTTAAAAAGATGAGGGCTATAAACCAAAGTCTTGAATTATTAATAAAGAAATAAAATCTTTATAATCGCCATACCGAATTCATTTTTGGTATAGACTTTTTAAGAATATATGCTTTTTTTTTTTGGACTAAACGAATGTATTTACAATATTTGAATAATTCCAAGTTTCTTGTTACTGTAATAATAAATTACGTAATTAAAATGCATGAAAGGTGAAGTTAACAGTGATCAATCTCATAACTCTAATAAGCAATATAAAAAAGAGAGTTGGGCAAACACGGATCCCTGGATATACCAGAGGTGGGATCAGGTCCCTTGGAGGAGTAAGCATCCCCTGTCGACCGGTCACACCCGCCGTGAGCCCTTTATCTTGATCAGGTAAACGGAGTTATCCGTAGTCAAAATCTGTGTGCCAAGAACGGCCTACCAATCGGTATGAAACACGTCAGACAGCATTTGACCCAATGATAGGTTGTATTGGCAAACTAGATCGTTATAACGACCATAGAATTTGCAAAATGCTTGACTTTAAACGAGACGGTTGGAACCCCTGCACAACCAACTAGCCTGCTTCGATTTGAAAACTGACCATAAGCAGAACAAGCTCTTGCGTATCGAATCAGCTGCGAGAGATATAAACACCATATGCAGGTGATAATGGAATATTGCTACATAAATATGGGAAGTTGACGATGGAGAAGCTGAAATCATCTCGTTTGTGATAAAGTTGAGTTGTTAGTTTGCCGTTAATATCTACTTTCAATACATATATAAGTATGAAGCAGAAGTGAACGACTTTGTGGTGTCTGTTATTTCGAGTTCATATGGATATATCGAATCGACATATGAATGAAAATTATCATTGTTAATAGATATTACGTCGTCGATTTATTTAAATGTCAAATTGAAGGCCACAGCAAGAAATTTTTCTTCTCACGTAAAAGTTTTTGAATAAATTCTACTTCATTTGAATATACAAACATGTCGGCTAACAAAGGAACACAATTCATGCCCATGGGGATTCCAACAGACTGTTGGAAGACCTGATCACCAAAGACCACGAAGATATTGTCAATGAGGAACTCCAGCATATTTTTTATTTTTACTTCAGAGTACATGTGCGTGGAATCAGAGTGACGTTTAACAAAGTAATTTTTTGGATGACTGATCACTAGATAGGAATATTTACGTTTTACATTTTTGTTGAAGAAACTGCTGTCTCTGATGAAAAAAAAAGTGTAGTCTTTAATTTATCCTGAGGAATTGTCGTGTAAAGTGTTGAAAAGTCATACGTTTTGATGTTGATTTGAGAAGAGTTCTGCGATTTCAAGTTTACTAAAAGTTCTTTAGATTTTTTAGAATCATTTTTACATTTGATTTACACAACTTCTCACATATGTAGTCGCACAGTACGTTTTAAGTTTCTCCTTCACAGCTGTTAATATTTTCGTGAGGAGCAAAGATTTTACTGGATCCAGCAATGTATCTTTGTAAGGGTTTTTATGAAGTTTAGGAATCCAGTATAGATACAGTAACTCATATTCATCCTACCTATTGACTGGGATATTAAATGTGTTTAAAACTGAAGCATGGTGTTGAAGAATTTCGTCTTTTGAAAGGTCATTTGGGGTATAAGTACGATAATCAAAAGTGGAATTAATGCCAAGTTCGTTTAGAAAACAGTTGTATTAATGGGCCTTACAAATAAAGACAATCTTGTTACAAACTTTTTCTGCTGGAACCAAAACATATTCCTCATGTAACCTATCTAATTCTTTTATCACTTCTAGTTTACTAAACACAGATGGATAGATGGTACGTACTTTTGTTTTAATATGTCAAATGCGGGATTTTAATATTCCTCTTATACTTTTAATTCTTTCTGACAATGTATCAAGTTCTTCTTTTTCATATCTAGCCGATCGTTTGGCATAATCCTCGACATAATTCATAATAGAGATGAAGTTCTGTCGCCAATTGAAAGACCGAGGTTCTCTGTATTTGGGACCTTTTAGAATAAGTGATTTGAGGTCCTCATTTTCAACTACATCATGTATAATAACATCACCAGTAATGACATGTCCAGCTGGACTATATCAACATTACCAGTAATGACATGTCCAGCTGGACTATATCAACATCACCAGTAATGACATGTCCAGCTGGACTATATATCAACATCACCAGTAATGACATGTCCAGCTGGACTATATCAACATCACCAGTAATGATATGTCCAGCTGGTCTATATCAACATCACCAGTAATGACATGTCCAGCTGGACTATATCAACATCACCAGTAATGACATGTCCAGCTGGTCTATATCAACATCACAGGTAATGATATGTCCAGCTGGTCTATATCAACATCACCAGTAATGACATGTCCAGCTGGTCTATATCAACATCACCAGTAATGACATGTCCAGCTGGTCTATATCAACATCACCAGTAATGACATGTCCAGCTGGACTATATCAACATCACCAGTAATGACATGTCCAGCTGGTCTATATCAACATCACCAGTAATGACATGTCCAATTGGACTATATCAACATCACCAGTAATGACATGTCCAGCTGGACTATATCAACATCACCAGTAATGACATGTCCAGCTGGACTATATCAACATCACCAGTAATGACATGTCCAGCTGGACTATATCAACATCACCAGTAATGACATGTCCAGCTGGTCTATATCAACATCACCAGTAATGACATGTCCAGCTGGTCTATATCAACATCACCAGTAATGACATGTCCAGCTGGTCTATATCAACATCACCAGTAATGACATGTCCAGATGGTCTATATCAACATCACCAGTAATGACATGTCCAGCTGGACTATATCAACATCACCAGTAATGACATGTCCAGCTGGACTATATATCAACATCACCAGTAATAACATGTCCAGCTGGACTATGTCAACATCACCAGTAATGACATGTCCAGCTGGACTATATATCAACATCACCAGTAATGACATGTCCAATTGGACTATATCAACATCACCAGTAATGACATGTCCAATTGGACTATATCAACATCACCAGTAATGACATGTCCAGCTGGTCTATATCAACATCACCAGTAATGACATGTCCAGCTGGACTATATCAACATCACCAGTAATGACATGTCCAACTGGACTATATATCAACATCACCAGTAATGACATGTCCAGCTGGACTATATGAACATCACCAGTAATGACATGTCCAGCTGGACTATATCAACATCACCAGTAATGACATGTCCAGCTGGACTATATATCAACATCACCAGTAATGACATGTCCAGCTGGACTATATGAACATCACCAGTAATGACATGTCCAGCTGGACTATATCAACATCACCAGTAATGACATGTCCAGCTGGACTATATCAACATCACCAGTAATGACATGTCCAGCTGGACTATATCAACATCACCAGTAATGACATGTCTAGCTGGACTATATCAACATCACCAGTAATGACATGTCTAGCTGGACTCTATCAACATCACCAGTAATGACATGTCCAGCTGGACTATATCAACATCACCAGTAATGACATGTCTAGCTGGACTATATCAACATCACCAGTAATGACATGTCTAGCTGGACTATATCAACATCACCAGTAATGACATGTCCAGCTGGTCTATATCAACATCACCAGTAATGACATGTCTAGCTGGTCTATATCAACATCACCAGTAATGACATGTCTAGCTGGTCTATAGCTGAAAATAGATGAAGAACACGTAGGTGGATTAGGTCTATATCTAGGCACTGCATGGTGGGTTTATAATCAAAAAGTTTGGATGCAATAGTAGAAGTATATTTGTAGGAAATACTGGACGTACACTTGGAACTTAAAATAAGTTGGAATACCCAACCTGAACTCTTTTATGACGAAGAATGTTGCTTATGTTGACGGCATCTGTTCCTTTTGTTTGTAAATTTGAGCTTAAGGAACTGGCGGCATGTTTTGGAAGGAATATCATCCATGACCCGTGGTGGTTTAAAGAGCCTGTGATTGGCAACATTGATAATCATAGAGTTCAGTCTATATCCAAGTATAGACTAGCTGTGACTTCTTGAAATAACGTATGCAAAACTCTCAATGGAACAGAGTAAAGTTTTGTACGAATATTAATTGTCTGTTGACGTAAGGTAAAAGTGAATCAAACGTGACATCATTTATACTGGGTCTTTTATATGAACGATGTCAGTGACTGCGTTTTCGTCTTTGAATATTGGGAAAGAGTCCCATCACATTCACGTTATTTCCTTGTGGACTACACATCATATACATTATCATTGCATCCTTATGGAAATGCAGTACCTAGGGTCCTGGTTCTATGCTCGGCGCTTACGGCCTTTGAGCAGGGAGGGATCTTTAACGTGCCACACCTGCTGTGACACGGGGCATCCGAAGGACCGCCCCATTTAGTTACCTCTTGCGACAAGCAAGGGGTACTAAGGACCTCTTCAAACCCGGATCCCCACGGGATTAAGCTCATGTAGAAGTAAACTTAAGGTAGGTTTGATACAAATTGGTATGCTTTGAAAGTTACACCAGGACAGACATATGCCTTAATACTATTCGGATAACCTTTTAAGGCCAGTGAGAGGAGTGCACTCGACGCTCTGTTTAAGGGAGGAATTGATTCGAAATCAAATACGTGCATATCGTGTTCTCTATATTCATCTGTAACTGCGGGACTGGACAGGGCTGGTCATTGCGTGTAGTTGAAATGATTGCAGTGATGCATTCAAGAATAATCATGCATTATTCAGGGTATCTAATTTAAGAAATCGAAGAAGCAAGCTTTTTTCCCAAAATTATTTGAGAGTCAGTGAGAACTTCATAAAAAGTTTGAACTATACATCTCGATTTGGTTGTCCAGTAGTCAGGGGACAGACACTTAAAAATGACATTATCACTAAAATCTTTCAAGCAGAAGGTTTTGAATTAAAGCACTATTAGCCGAACAATTACAAATGATATGTGTGACTGTTATATATATTCCCTTATATCAAGCAAGGTCTATTAGTTTGCATTCTCTCTTTGTTTCCACAGGAAAATCAAAATTTCTGTAGGATTTTCAAAATTGCAGTGTGATGCTTTTGATTTTTCACTTTCTTACTGAATCCAAATATTTATAGGCCCATATAGAGGAAACTGTGAGACCATCAAAAGCACAATATCAAAAAGGTCTATAAGTATTTTACTCGCTTGTTTTATCCAGAATGATACTTGGTGCAAAATTTAAACAAACAATGCATAATTTGTGAAAAATATTTACTACATTGTCCGTACTACAGAAAACATTCTACATTATGCAACAATATATAGAATGTGTTGAAAAATACGTCAAAGATAGATTTCTTTTCATCAGAAGAAAATACATTTCACTTTATTGTATTTAAATTTGGGCGATGGGGGAGGCATAGAGCTGTACATCTTGTATTGGGTGATATAAACAGTTTATCACTCTATGTAGTGGACAGGGATATTTTGATAATTATCAAAACTGCACTGTTCGATGACATTTGAGTAAACAATACATTTTAGAAATGTTCTACTTTTTTTCATCTGTGGTTCACATCACTACTATTTTTTACGAATTCAGGAAAAAAATGATTAAATATTTGTGCATGGAACTTAGTACGACACTCAAGTTGATGATTGAAATAACAGCCATTTCTCATTTAAGGTATTCAATGTATAACAAAAGGATAATGAACAATTTTGAATGATTTAAATCAGCATAAATCTTTATTGATAAGTTATTATGAACCCTTTTTTTGCACTTTATACTTTTTTGAGAGGTTATCTGCCCTTGATAAGAAAAGAAAAATCTAATTTTCTAAAAATCTGTACGGCAAATGATTAATTTTATTTCATATTTTCATAAAGAGAAAGTGTATGTAACTTTTTACCAAGATGAAAATATACTTTCTTTTAAATATATTTTGATAAAACATGCTCTTCGATGTAAATTCTAGGTGAGATAAATCGAGCAGTAATCAAAATTCTGAAAATTCCTTTGGTGGATTATTTTTATTTGATGAAATCCATGATTACAAAAATCCCTCATCCATATGGTATGAAATAATTATGACAATTATAAATTGAATATACCTGAAGAAATTCTTTTTACAGGGTTTAAAACAGTTGAGAAGAAAATGGTCAGAAACAGACAGAATATAATTGTTATGCATATAAAAATGTCACAAGGTGTTTTTAGGATTTAATCACAGTTTACATCGTTCTCTACTTAACAAATAGGCACAAAACAAAAACTTACCTGTGCGTAGTGTTTCTAGTAAAGCAGACACGTTATTCTGATATTTAACCAAGAGGTTCACCCGGAATCGTGGGAGTGTACGCTCGCATGATTATACCAAAATTTATCAAATCATTATGTCATGTCCTTCCGATTACCGCACTCATGCTAGGGTTGTTTTGTTTTTCAGCATTATGGATGTGCGGTGTGTTACGACGGGATTAACTAGTTATTGAGAGGGCGTTTGTGATGTAAACGCTCATTGTTATTGATGACGACAATTAGCCTTAAACAGTGTCATTTTATTTACTAAACTGGCAAAATTGTTTTTGCTACCAAGCACAAACAATTTACTATTTATTTGAACTATCTGTATATATATATATATATATTATACTCTCTCTCTCTCTCTCTCTCTCTCTCTCTCTCTCTCTCTCTCTCTCTCTCTATATATATATATATATATACATACATGTACTATTTATTATTACATCCGTACTTTAGTCCCATGATTAGTTCTTTAAACCTCAAACAATTTTATTTTCACTACAATTGAGCTTTACGTCCCAGCTACGAATTTAATTTTTATCAAACCCCCCTATTGGAAGGAGTTAAAATTATTCATTTATTTATATTAGTTTGTTAACCTGTTCTTTGTTGTTTTAGGTGGTTATATATATATATATATATTATACTTCATTCCAGCCAGTTTACTCCTGTTGAGATTAGACTTGTTTTAAATGTCTGTGAAAACCGTGACGATCTTCAATATATAGACGCCCTGTTTTTATACACCCGTCGTTAGACGGGACATAATAATTATGGCCCTGTCCGTGCGTCTGTCTGGATTTTCGGACAGACCTAATGAAGGTCTGAAATGGGTGCTGAAATGCATGTCTGTCCGAAGTCGTGTTTTCCGGAGTTTTCTCCGTAACGGATGCACGTACGGCTTTGAAATTTGATCACAATTTCTCCCTCAGGAAGCATAAGAGTGAGTTTGCATGTCAGCTGGATTGGTGCACCTTAACCTACCTTAGGACTTTAAGTAGGTCAAACAGTTTTCCGGACTTTTTAACGTTACGGATACAGATGTTACCCTGAAATTTAGTCGTAAGCTTCCTCTCTGAGGAATACAAGTTCGGTTTGCATTTCAGCTGGATTGGCCCATCCGTCCGTGACCTTCATTAGGGGTAAAAGTAGGTCAAGCAGTTTTCCGAATTTTCCCCCTCATAGATTTCCTCTCAGAGGAATACAAAATCAGTTTGCTTTTCAGCTAGATTGGTCCGTCCTTGACCTACTTTCGGGCTAAAATTAGGTCGAATAGTTTTCCGGACTTTTTTCATTACGGATAGATTTTGCCCTGAAATTTAGTCACAAGCTGCCTCTCAGAAGAATACAAGTTCAGTTTGCATTTCAGCTGGAGTGGTCTGTCTGTGTGTCAGTAGAAGGTAATATGTTTTCCAGACTTTTTTTTTTCGTAACAGATGCATGTAGGACGTTGAAATTTGATCACATTTTCTTCCTCAAGAAGCATAAGAGTGTCAGAGAATGCATTTCAGCTGGATTAGTGAACCGTAACCTACTTTGGGGCTAAAAGTAGTTCAAACCGTTGTGCGGACTTTATTTTTCGTTGTGGATACAGATATTGCCCTAAAATTTAGTCACAAGCTTCCTCTCGGAAGAATACAAGTTCAGAGAAATACATAATCAGTTCATATTTCAACGTAATTGGTGCACCATGACGTACTTAAGGGCTAAAAGTAAGTCAAATAATTCCATTGACTTTTTCTCATCATAAATATTATCAATTTACATTTAGATAGCGCTTTCTCTAATTAAGACAATTACCCTAAAGCGTTTTACATGTAACACAATAAAAACAAACTAAAACAAAGAACAATAAATACATAGACAAAGGCAAAAAATAATACTAAAACTGAGGTGTTTTTTTTAAAAAAAAATAACTGTATACATAAATACCAAATTACAGATTAACTGCAAGTTTAAAAATTTGATTTTCTGTCCTACATTCATATTTAAGCATATGTAAAATCATCAATCAATTACACTATCCTGTCCATGAAAATATACTTATATTTGTACACCTCTAAACAATGTCATTAATATATTAAAACATTATAAATCTTTATTTCATATTGATAAGATGTACGTCTTAAACAATAAAGGTATACTTATAATATGATTCTAAGCGGTATACGGACGGAAAGTCACAGGACAAAAAGTCACAAAATCGGTAGGACAAAAAGTCACACGACAAAAAGTCACAATGATGATTTTTGCTTAAAAAAGAAAAAAAGACAAACTCATTTTGTTATAAAATATACAATGCTGATATTCATACCAATCTTTGTATTTTGTGCATGAATAAAATGGTGTTTTTCTTGTTCTTTGACTTCACCATTTACCAAAAGTTGTTTTACACCATAACTTTGAACAACCTTTATTACTCTGCATGAGTTCCATTTTTGGAATGATGATTGACTTAGCAAATGACACTCTATATATACTTTTAAGCTAACAATTACAGGTACATGGCACCCAAATGCATATTTAGTTTCTTAAACTTTACAAAAAGAATAGATATGTTTTCAAATATATATCAAAATCAATATTTTCTTATAAACTGTGACTTTTTGTCCTGTGATATTTTGTCCTACTTTCATAAAATTTCTTATTGTGACTTTTTGTCCGTGGTCATTTTGTCTGACTTTTTGTCTATGGTGACTTTTTGTCTGTGATGACTTTTTGTCTGTGATGACTTGTTGTCCTGTGACTTCCTGTCCTACATATATACACTGTATGTATATGTTTAGTGTAAATTGTATTTTATTTCAAAGAGACAAGAGCATGGTTAAATATTTATATAACATTGAAATTTCTTATATTGGGAAACAAGTGCATATTAATTCCTCTCTCATTTTTTTAACTTACAAATGGCGATCACGTTTTGACAGAAAGAAATGAACAACAGTAAAAAAAAAAAGTGATACAACTGGAATGTCGAATAATTAATAATCGTAATTGCAATTAAAATGATTTGGATCACACATGTTACAAAATGTAAACACTATGAATATGTACATGTGCATGTAAACAAAGGGCAGGTTGACTCAAAATAAGACATAGGGGTAAGTGTCAAATTTACAAAATGGATAAGATACATTTAGGCAAGAGATAAAATATTCATTATGTATGTTAACACAGGTAATACTGTAAAGAAAAATGATCTATGACATGCTTGTAAACAATACACTTTGAAGACGAATTAATGTGTTCAACTAAATATTTAACTTAGTTATATAACTCAATTCTTTTCAAATCAAATATAGTATTTTCTTGTTCACACCAAATGTTTACCCTAGACCAATCAAACTATTTTTCCTTCACACAATAAGCCCAACATTTGTTTCAATTTTTCATTCTATCACATTTGTAATATGATTTATCATAGCAATTTGTAATAATATGATTTTCACTATGTAACACTTTAAACAAAAATTTGAACATCCTAAACTATCGAATAATTCAAGAACACTAGAATTTTAGTCCATGAATAGTTTATTACTTTTGAAAGTGACTCTCTCCGCCCCGCCCCCCCCCCCCCTCTCTCTCTTGGTTTATGATATTTTTTTAGTTTATTTATTTAGGAATAGGCACATATACAATATAAATACAAGACAATATCACAGAGTAACACATAGTTAAAACAAAAGTAGTTGTTAAATACATAAGATAAAAAGGTAAACTTTAACAGCTATTTGACTTTAAGAGCACAGTGAATAAATTAATGTACATGTATATGCCTATGCCGAGGTTAACCCAAGAAAGCCATATGGCTTATTTCCAATGGGGTTCTTCTGATCTTATAATGTGAAATCCAAGTGATGGACTATAGTTGTATGCAGATGTCGCATCTCATCTCATTCATTTAGACTGATGTCTTCCTTTTTATGTACATGCATTTCTTTATGTGTTTCATTGTTAAACTGATATGTTCCTTAAATTTTCTAAATATGTTTCATGTATAAAAACTTAGAATTAATCTCAGATCTTTCTTTCTTTTGAAATGGAATTTTACTGCCCCATTTCAATATCAAACCAAATTACCTGTGATTTATTACAAAACAGATTATAGGTTACCTGTAATTATTTTTCTTTGTTCTTTGACACCCTTACCTGTGCACCATTCCCGTCTAGCTAAAACCAGTCACTATTTTTGTGTAGCCTGTGAGCGAATCTGATGCTTCGGCAGTTCTCAATTAATGCATTCCTGCAGTCGCGGGTATTTGAAATCGGCCTTCAAATAGTTGATAGTAAGTAGTATTTTGAAGTCCCTTATTAGTATTTAACATACAGATATGAATGTTATATCGGTGTTTTGTATTGTGTCCCATTTGCACGATTATTTAAATATTTCCTCCACGTATTTTGTGCAAAGACTACTCTATTTTCCTTCTTGATAAAAATTACATGCGTCAACTGCATGAACAACAAAACATTAAAATGACTCGACACTGGTGAACATAATTATCGACACTGGTGAACATAATTATCGACACTGATGAACATAATTATCGACACTGGTGAACATAATTATCGACACTGGTGAACATAATTATCGACACTGATGAACATAATTATCGACACTGATGAACATAATTATCGACACTGGTGAACATAATTATTGACTTGGTACCTATCAAGGTCAAACAACATCAATTGTACAGTCCTCAATTAATGGGAGCGCCGGTAGGGAACATGTATTGCTTATGCAATACTTTCAGTATGCTTGTTATATAAAGATTAGGATAGCTGTAGCGAAAGAAAAACTTGACCTGTGTATATTAATTAGGTAACCACATGTCCAATTCCAGATTCCTAAGTTAACTGACAAATGGAATGTTTATTCTCATAAACTGACATGTACCGTAGTACAGTGAAAAAGTAAATATAAGGAACAGTGATCAATTTCATACACGTAACTCCCAAAAGTAATATAAAATCGATAGTGAAACCCCGGATATACCAGAGGTGGGATCAGGTACTTAGTAGGGGTAAGCACCCCCCGTCGACCGATACAGAGTAGAGATGGATAGCAAAGAACAATTAAATATAACATACATTCCTAACCAGGAGAGCAAAGTCTCTCAATAATGGTTTAATCTTATCAATCTTGTATTTTTTACATTAAAAAGTTGTTCAAATTTAAACACATTTGAACATAAGTAAAAATTCTTTGGCATATAGGTAATTCTTAATTGTAGAATAAGTGTATTGTCATAATGAATAGTGAAACTCATCTCCAATTTCATTTTTCGAACACAATTGACAAATTCTGTTTTCTCTAGGTTGTCGTCAATTAATATCAATTTTAATGGAAATTGATACTTGAAAGTATAAACTCGTCTTTGAGGCTGACGGTAAAACAATACTATTTGCTGTGGTCCTTTCACCGCATGGAATTTTAATTTTTGATCACGATTTTTCAATTATGTCCAATACCGAGGAACAAAAATTGTAAAGTGTTATGTAGGAGGGGGGGGGGGGGGGGTAATATGTCACAAATTTAAACACTTTATGAGGCAGTGGGTCCAGGGGGCGAGAGATATCAGGAGGCAAACACCAGAGTAATTTCAGTTGTTTCAATAGAGCCAGTCGTTGACCACTGTTGTAAATTAAGTTGGAAAACGGGTTGAGAATATTGAAGAGCTTATATAAAAAGTTCGCACAAAATCCGATCATTCGGTAATGCAGGTTTTTACTGAATTGCGGGAAGTTTATGGGCCTGATAAGGTATCTTATGAGACAGTTCGTAGGTGGAGAAAGAAAATTCTGACTGGCACAGAGTCCGTCAAAGATGCAGCAAAACCTGGCCGACCTGTGACTGTAACAGGCAAGGCAAATGTCTCAAAAGTCAGGGAAATAATTGAAAGTGATGGTAGATACACGATTCGTGATATTGCCAAAGCTGTTGGCATATTGCTATCGTGGGTGCATTTCAGTTTGAAGCGTATTTTGAAAGTACGAAAAATTTCTGCCAGATGGATACCGCATATATTGACAGATTACCAAAAATGGGTACGAGTACAAAGCGGTAAGCAATTGCTCAAAATATTTCCCAAATTCAATCAAAGACAATTTGCAAACATTGTTACTGGTGACGAAACATGGGTTCACTATTTCGAACCAGTAAGAAAAATTGGAAACAAATTATAGCTAACTAAACACAACAGAAGGCCTGTAGTTGCCAAAAGAACCATAAGCACAAAAAAAGTTCTTTATCGCATATTTTTCTCATGTGGTGGTATAGCCGTACAAATTCCGGTGCCAAGGGGGAAAAGTGTTACAGGTCGGTATTACCGAGATGTTATACTAAAAAAGCTTAATAAATATGATCATAAACTACGCCCTGTGTCAGGATTTAGGCATGGAAGTTTGACTTACCAGTGGCGGACTTTAGTGTGTGTGTGTTTGTGTGTGTGTGGTGGGGGGGGGGGGGGGGGGTAGCCGGTGCGCCCCCTAACATTTTAAAAATTTATGTAAATCGTGGTATCTTGTTCAGAAAAATGTACTAAACGATAGAAGAAGCAATAATTTCTTCCACTCCCAGAGAAATAAATGACAAAATCTTTTGATTTCTTGAATTACTTGATTATGAGAACTTAATTTTTTCCTAAAAACCCTTAAAATTTGCGTTATCTTATTAATTTCACCTTATTAAAAAGGGTACCTGTAAAGTGCGAAACGAAATCGAAACCAAACGAAATCTACCGAAACCAAACGAAACCCACCGAAACGAAACGAAACCTACGGAAACGAAACGAAACAGATTGTATGATCGAACTCTTTTAATTATAATAATTGAAAATGGTATCTTAGGCCCCTGTTAAAGTTTACACATATAAATAAAATTCGCCTCCCCTTTGATGTAGGCTTTCGGCTTGACTGATACAAAGTTTTAAGAGTTGGAAAGGGGGGGGGGGTTAAGCACAAAGTACATAAATACCATGTGCAATTAGCTTCGGATCCATAAATTTCAGAACGGAAGGTTACAGTCTCACAGGTCAGAGGTCTGGGGAAACACACTAAACGAGGGATGGGGTCGTCGGCGTTGAATCCGATTTTGGACATAAATACATGTTTCAGTATTTTTTGCTCTAAAGACAAATACATGTATACATGTGGATATTGTGTATTTGTATGTAGTATATCAAACGGTGGATTCTGAATATGTCCTCCCGTTCTCTTTGTGATTTCTGCTTAAAATCCCTTTGTTCATAAGCCTTTTCAGTTTACAAAATGCCGACCTCCTCCTAATATTATTGCATTAAAAAAAAAAAATCCGATTTCCGTCCCGTTTTCAATTCCCCGTCTTTGCAACATCCCAAATGTATAGAGTTTTTCCATTATTGAAAGTACTCGCACCTCAGCAGTTAGAGATAAAATAAGAGGTTAAGAGATCTTCCTACTTTCAATTTTCTCAGACACCAGCTTCTTCTAACAATGTACATGTATCTATGCCCAAAGGCGGATCCAACGTCGGCGACCCCACCCTTCGTATAGTGTGTTTCCCCAGATCTCTGAGACTGTAACTCTCGGTTCTGAAATGTATGGATCCGAAACTAATTGTACATGGCATTTAATCAACTACGGATATGCACTTTGTACTTACTCCCCCCTTTCCAACTTTTAAAACTTTGTAACAATCAAGCCGAAAGCCTTCATCAAAGGGGAGGCGAATTTTATTTATATGTGGTAACTTTCACAGGGGCCTAAGATACCATTTTTATACCCCCGCAACAAGTTGTGGGGGGGGGGGGTATACTGGAATCGGGTTGTCCGTCTGTCCGTCCGTCCGTCCGTCCGTCCGTCTGTAGACGCAATGGTTTCCGGACTCTAAAGCATTATCCTTTCCACCTACCGTCACCATATCATACATATGGACTACCCATGGGATGAAGATGTTCCCTATCGATTTTGGGGTCAAAAGGTCAAAGGTCAAGCGCACTGGACATCGAAGAAGCAATATGGTTTCCGGGCTCTAAAGCGTTATCCTTTCCACCTACAGTCACCATATCATACATATGGACTACCCATGGGATGAAGATGTTCCCTATCGATTTTGGGGTCAAAAGGTCAAAGGTCAAGCGCACTGGACATCGAAGTAGCAATATGGTTTCCGGGCTCTAAAGCGTTATCCTTTCCACCTACAGTCACCATATCATACATATGGACTACCCATGGGATGAAGATGTTCCCTATCGATTTTGGGGTCAAAAGGTCAAAGGTCACGCGCACTGGACATCGAAGTAGCAATATGGTTCGGTTTGTCATGCCATTTGTTTTTTACACTCAGAAAAGAGGTAGTTTATACCTATTACCAACACCCTTTGGGAGATTGGGGTAAGCGGGGGGTATTCTTAGTGAGCATTGCTCACAGTACCTCTTGTTAATTATTATAATTAAAAGAGTTCGGTTATACAATCTGTTTCGTTTCGTTTCGATAGGTTTCGTTTCGTTTCGGTGGGTTTCGTTTCGTTTCGGTAGATTTCGTTTCGTTTCGTTTCGATTTCGTTTCGCACTTTACAGGTACCCTATTAAAAATGATAAAATATAGTACAAATGACTAAATAGGAGACATATTTCATGCCCTATAAAATCTGTAAAATCCAGGATCTTGCCTCAAACAGTGGCGCCCCCCGTAACCACAATTCCTGGATCGGCCCCTGCTTACTATTAATAAACTTAGTCAAATTTTTGATAAAACCGGTCGCGGTAGCTCAGTTGTAGAATGTTCGCTTCGTAACCGGGAGGTCGTGAGTTCGTCAAAC
This sequence comes from Ostrea edulis, assembly GCF_947568905.1. Taxonomy (NCBI): domain Eukaryota; kingdom Metazoa; phylum Mollusca; class Bivalvia; order Ostreida; family Ostreidae; genus Ostrea; species Ostrea edulis. Next base: position 18,123,029 of record NC_079171.1, read on the forward strand.
CTAAGACGTTATTAAAATAGGTAGTGATTGCTCTTTCGCTAAACTCTCGGCATTTAGAAGTGAGAATCACGGGTCTTTCGGATATGACCTATAAACGGAGGTCCCGTGTCGCGGCAGGTGCTGACACGATAAAGAACCCTCACTGCTACGACCCTGAGCGCTAAGCATAGGTCTATATTTGTGGTACTTCACCTACAGCTTGTGACGTCTCGATATGTGTGAAAAATTCTCGACGGGATGTAAAATAAACAATCAGTCAATCAAACTTTTAATAAAAATCTTACCTATCCAATATCTCCTGAATTATTTAAGATAGAGCTTTCATATTTTGTATCAATCTTTGACTTTGACTTTGGTTTTATCCAGAACAGCAATTCATATTAAACAGTTAGTCATTTTGGTGTTGCTACATCTCTATCTTATGTGAATTCATTTTCGTGATCCTTTGGGGCTGGGTTGGGGGGCAAAGTATGAGGGTCAACATATTTTTCATGAGAATAAAGATTGATGAATAAAAGTCTTTTAAAAATCAACAACGGAAGGACGAAGGTGACTCGGGTGAGCGATGTGGCCCATGACCCACTTGTTTTGTTTACGTTTGGACAGTACCGTTACTGAAATGTTAATACATGTCGAAATTGTTTTGAAAGAGTTTGTAATTTGTGCAGTTTATATATCACTGGATAAGGTGAGAGCATTGTTTTGTATGAATTAGCTTTTTTCACTAATTAGTAATTAATAAATCCTGTATCAAATCTTTGAAATTGATTGCATAGCATTTGTGATAAAAATATTGAAGGTCGTATTCTAGTTTACATTTATTGTCATTATATGTATAAAATGAAAACTATCTTTAAAATCAAATACTTCATTTTGTTTTCTACATTCACATAACATATCATACAGGTGCATATATCAGTTTTTGACCCTTCTCTCATTGAACATCACAAGATACGAGACTTTCAATTAAGTATTCAGAATCGTAAATAACATAAATAAAAAATACTAATTAACCTTGTTATCATTTTGGAAAGGAGTTTGGCTAATATACATAGAGAAGTTAATAAGTGCGAAGGTGTTGGCTGGTTTGCTTTTATATTGTGCGATTTAGTTTTTGTGGGGAGTAGTTAGACTTTAGAATTCACGCTTAGTGCAATGAATGCAATATTTTGTTCTATTCTAAATGAAAATAAGAACCGTTCATATCTGCTTTTGAAACAACTCCAGTTTCAGTTCAAATGTTTGCTGCATTTAGAAATTTTATCTGCAAACTAAATTTCCTCGTCCTTTTCGCAAACATCATAAATTGTATCATGTAAAATGTTAATGTTATAACGATATAATGTATCCGTCCCAGAAAAAGTTAACATAATTTGTTGAAAATGATAGAATTTCTGTTTAATGAATACAATCATTATATATATCGTACTATTTTACATATATATGGAATAAATAAAGATAACAGCATTTTGACATTGATTTTACGAGGTATCAAAGTATCATGTACTTTTAATTTAATAAAATTAAATATGCAAAAAGGATAACTGTTTCACGGAGGTCAGTATTCATACATTTGATATGATTTTTAAAATTCACCTGATGGTTTTAGATAAACGTCAAAGTACAGTAAGTATGCCTGTATTAAAATTATTCCATCTACATACAGTAGATGTTGTTTAAACTTTTGAATCGAAATTTTCTTTCTTCTTATATCAAATGAAGAAATTTAGAAATAGCATAGCAAAGGGTAAAGTAAAATTATAATACACATTGGAAACATTTTTCCGACAAGGATTACTAAGGAAAATTTCTCCATTTCCACCGACAATGTCATCTTTCACAGGCTCAATGTGAGTTCCAGTCGTGAGGACTGCAAAATAAATGTTTTCGTTGCATGAAATTCTAATGAAAATGGAAAAACTATCTGTAGATGAAAACATAATGTAAAAATCGGAGTCAATTCAATCTGAAGTGATTCATCTGCTGTTTTAACAAATTTCGTCTGTTGTCACATGCTTTGTTACTAAGTCTATTACTCGAACCTCGTGAGTTTTGTATTCATTCTCAGTTTTCATCTTAAGAACAAATATATGATTTGAGAAAACTTTGAAGTTCTTAAACGTTCAAAAGTAATTACAGTATCGCATGAGACCCGTGAATTTAGCACTCGGAAACGAACATAAATATAACGCGAAAGTATTCACATTAAGGCTGTTCAAACTGACCCGACAGTCTAAAACAACTACATGTACGTAAGCAGACGAATGTTGTTGAAACCGAATAGAGCTTTAATGAAGGCATATTTTGTCCCAACATTTCTGTATAAAGCAAGGCAGTGATACAAAAAATACAGAGATCTAAGTAATGGGCAGAAAAGTTGCCGTGTAAATCAAAGATTTTCACAATGGATAGATCTGTAGTTTCTGGTCTATGCAAAAGTTCCTATAGAGAGCTTTGAGCCGTAACAAATCTTTAAAGAGTCAAGAGAAGTAAAATAACTTAAGGTCAAATCAAGGACATCAGTCGTATACAATTTGATTTTCAACGAACTATACACCCTCTTAGTCTCCACAAATAGACAAAAGAACTATTCACCCTCTTAGTCTCACCAAATAGACAAAAGAACTATACACCCTCTTAGTCTCCACAAATAGACAAAAGAACGAACTATACACCCTCTTAGTCTCAACAAATAGACAAAAGAACTATACACCCTCTTAGTCTCCTCAAATAGACAAAAGAATGAAGTATACATCCTCTTAGTCTCAACAAATAGAGAAAAGAACTATACACCCTCTTAGTCTCCGCAAATAGACAAAAGAACTATACACCCTCTTAGTCTCAATAAATAGACAAAAGAATTATACACCCTCTTAGTTTCAATAAATAGATAAAAGAACGAACTATACACCCTCTTAGTCTCCACAAATAGACAAAAGAACTATACACCCTTTTAGTCTCCACAAATAGACAAAAGAACTATACACCCTCTTAAGTCTCGACACATAGACAAAAGAACGAACTATACACCCTCTTAGTCTCAACAAAAAGAGAGAGAAAATATACACCCTCTTAGTCTCCACAAATAGACAAAAGAATGAAATATACATCCTCTTAGTCTCAACAAATAGATAAAAGAACTATACACCCTCTTAGTTTCAACAAATAGACAAAAGAATGAACTATACACCCTCTTAGTCTCAACAAATAGACAAAAGAACGAACTATACACCCTCTTAGTCTCAACAAATAGATAAAAGAACTATACACCCTCTTAGTCTCAACAAATAGACAAAAGAACTATACACCCTCTTAGTCTCAACACATAGAGAGAAAAAATATACACCCTCTTAGTCTCCACAAATAGAGAAAAGAAATATACGCCCTCTTAGTCTCCACAAATAGACAAAAGAACGAACTATACACCCTCTTAGTCTCGAAAAATAGACAAAAGAACTATACACCCTCTTAGTCTCAACAAATAGAGAAAAGAAATATACGCCCTCTTAGTCTCCACAAATAGACAAAAGAACGAACTATACACCCTCTTAGTCTCAACAAATAGACAAAAGAACCATACACCCTCTTAGTCTCCACAAATAGACAAAAGAATGAACTATTCACCCTCTTAGTCTCAACAAATAGACAAAAGAACTATACACCCTCTTAGTCTCAACAAATAGAGAAAAGAACTATACACCCTCTTAGTCTCCACAAATAGACAAAAGAACGAACTATACACCCTCTTAGTCTCAACAAATAGACAAAAGAACTATACACCCTCTTAGTCCCTACAAATAGAGAGAGAAAATATACACCCTCTTAGTGTCAACAAATAGACAAAAGAATGAAATATACACCCTCTTAGTCTCAACAGATAGACAAAAGAACTATACACCCTCTTAATCTCAACAAATAGAGAAAAGAAATATACGCCCTCTTAGTTTCCACAAATAGACAAAAGAACGAACTATACACCCTCTTAGTCTCGAAAAATAGACAAAAGAACGAACTATACACCCTCTTATTCTCCACAAATAGACAAAAGAACTATTCACCCTCTTAGTCTCCACAAATAGAGAAAAGAAATATACACCCTCTTAGTCTCAACAAATAGACAAAAGAACTATACACCCTCTTAGTCTCCACAAATAGACAAAAGAACCATACACCCTCTTAGTCTCCACAAATAGACAAAAGAATGAACTATACACCCTCTTAGTCTCAATAAATAGACAAGAGAACTATACACCCTCTTATTCTCCACAAATAGACAAAAGAACTATACACCCTCTTAGTCTCCACAAATAGAGAAAAGAACTATACACCCTCTTAGTCTCCACAAATAGACAAAAGAACTATTCACCCTCTTAGTCTCAACAAATAGAGAAAAGAACTATACACCCTCTTAGTCTCCACAAATAGACAAAAGAACTATACACCCTCTTAGTCTCAACAAATAGAGAAAAGAACTATACACCCTCTTAGTCTCCACAAATAGACAAAAGAATGAACTATACACCCTCTTAGTCTCCACAAATAGACAAAAGAACCATACACCCTCTTAGTCTCCACAAATAGCCAAAAGAACTATACACCCTCTTAGTCTCCACAAATAGACAAAAGAACTATTCACCCTCTTAGTCTCAACAAATAGAGAAAAGAACTATACACCCTCTTAGTCTCCACAAATAGACAAAAGAACTATACACCCTCTTAGTCTCAACAAATAGAGAAAAGAACTATACACCCTCTTAGTCTCCACAAATAGACAAAAGAATGAACTATACACCCTCTTAGTCTCCACAAATAGACAAAAGAACCATACACCCTCTTAGTCTCCACAAATAGCCAAAAGAACTATACACCCTCTTATTCTCCACAAATAGACAAAAGAACGAACTATACACTCTCTTAGTCTCAACAAATAGACAAAAGAATGGTGCAATATGGCATTCATGGAGAAATTTCATATGACAAAAATGCGCTTTTCTCTTTATTTTCGTTTTAACTTGTATCTCCTTGTAGTTCAGGTAAAGGCTGAACTGAAATCTACTTACACCGATTTCCACAGGAATGGGTCTCTACCATAGGACATTGCATCACTGAAAGAGTGTGAATATATTACATGTTGAATATAACTAGAGACGTGTAAAATTATCACATGTTGCGTTTTATATATATATATATATATATATATATATATATATATATATATATATATATATATATATTCTCACTGAATAAGGTTAAAGGACCTGTCCCATAATTTTAGAACTTGCATAATTTTATGAAAAATATTCTTTATACTATAGTTGAAAAGGATACTAAATACAATAAAAATTGTTGTGAGCATATTTACAGAGATATTGTGAGTTGAAGTTCTAACACAGCATTATGCATATTTCGATCGGAGATTTACACGCCATATTACTGTGACGTCATATGCGACAATTGGAATGAGAAAGCACGTAGTAAGCCGGTGGCGATTTAGGTGATACTCCTATTATTTTATTTATAAAACCGCTTTAACAGCATTATCTGTGTATTTACTCATCAATCAATGGACTAATATGTTGTACGGTGTGACCGTTGAGACGAGTGAAGCCCATTAACATCTTGCAACACGACTTTTATCCGCCTCTTCATTTAACGCGGTGGATGTAAACAGTTACAAATTGTGACGTCATATTAGCTGCAATGTTTTTTCTTCTTTTCTCAAACCAAGCAAAAAGAAAACGTTTGAAGCTACGAGAAATTAGCTTATCTGGAATTTAAAAACGTTTATGGCACTTTCTAAACAATCGGGATTGTCAATGAAATATACACCGCAGTGACGGTGACATTTTTCCAGAAGCATTATGGGTAATACTCATCTTTTTTCAGCTGATGAAGAACAAATCCCGTGAATGATATGTGTAATCATTGGAGCGAGCTCGTCGCGACGCGAGCTTCGCTCGCTACAATGTATTGTACGGCAAACCATTGCACCAATATTCAAAAGAAAGGGTGCGGATTTAATCATTTTAGTTTCCCAAATGATGCAGCTCGGAGGATGGTATAAACAAGTTTGATGCTACAGAAATCAGTCGCTTGTGTTCGGATCACTTTTCAAAACTTCAGCTAGACCGAGATCCTGAGAATCTGAAGGCGACTGGCTTTGTGGGGGCAAAGATTCGACTTAAAAGTGATGCATGCCAGGCCTAGATGTACCTCTTCCTTTGTTCAAAGTCCCGGAGTTCAAAATGCCCCAACCCCGAGGGGCCTTCTTGAAACTACAATGGGCTGATGTGAGTGTTTCTTAATAATATGATGCTTATCTGTTGATAACGAGAATATTTAATTCCTGAAATAAAAAACCCCACCACAATTACGTCATCAACAACAGATGAATGGAATGTTTGTGTTTCAAATAGTATAGGGGCATCGCTCATCATCCCTGATCATATTTTATAAACTGTAAACCTACAGTTGTACATATCGTTTAAGACGTAGTTTATAGCTGGTGGGGATACCCCTCGCCAGTCAGGCACGGAGAACCAGGAGTTGGGGCTGTCCCCGCTTTTTCAATCAGTATTTATTGGAATGACACCCCCCTTTTTTAATAGTGGTAGTGAAAAGGTTTAAAAGATTGTAAGTTTGAAGACAAGAAGTGAGGACGTGTTCCCAAGGACTATTGCCAAACATCCCCCACCCCAGAATCGAAAACAAATTGAGGAAATAAGGATCCACTGCCCCCCCCCCCCCCCAATAGATTAGAAATTCGATGATTAGACAAAACAACATTATTTTGATTACTACTAGTATTTGCTTGTCAATTGTTTTTAGTTGTAAATCAAATAAGTCATCATCTTTGGCTGCCCCCCCCCCCCTCCTCTTTTTTCGAAAATGAAGTTTTATATCTTACAACATTGCAGTATAAGATAATAACTTGTAACATGTCTGTAAAGTTTTGAATTAGAAGAGATGCTCAAAAAAAGGAAAACTGAAGAGGGTTATATCTGTTTCGTTTGTGACGAAAAAACAAGTATCCCCCCATCTTATCTATACAAACTATGGCATAATGATACCGACATGTATTTTCATTTGCAAGTCAAACTACATCATTACATTACCTAATCATATTTGTTGTTAAAATGCATATTGTACTTCTATTGATTTTTATTATTGAATATGGAGAATATTCAATGATATGAAAATGAAGTCTGTTAATGCTACTTTAAGTAGCATTAAAAGACTTCATAAATAAAAAAATTGTCAATATATATTTGCAGACTCTGTGCATTAACTTAGTGGAACGCCACCTTCAGTTTCCACCATGTCCAGCAGCTACTGCGGAAGCCGGCAGAGGCATAGGTTACAGACCACCACCTCTTACCTCTTCCTTCGCTTATTTCAATATGGATTGACTCATTCAATCTCATTGCCGCAAGAGAGACAAGGTTTACGCATGGCAATCTGGTTGACTGTTGAGGACCCAAGAACTTGAAGATGAATACCGCTGAAACACTTGTTGATGATGTTATAATTGTGGTTTTCTATTGATACTATTTAACAGTTTAAATGTGCTGGAATTTTTATTGTCAGAATGTCGTAGAGAAAAATATTTTTCTATGTTAGAATATGCTTTTTTGTTTGTTTTCAAATCGCTCGTGTCACGTTCAAACTGCGTGTTGATGATTCTAAATAAGTGGTGATTTTGTGAAAATGCCCAGTTTTCAATGCATGCCTGATGTTGTTTATAATCTGCACGACGAGATAACACAGGAATCGGTAATTTTATCGAGCTACTAATATCGAGCTAATAATACCGAGCGAAGCTCGGACGAGCCGAAGGCCCGTCCACGAAGCAAGGCTCTAAAGGTAACACGTATGTAAAAGAAAAAAGTCAAAATCAGCAAAAGAAAAAGAGATAATCTCTATATACGTTCACTGAAATTTTCGTGATCCATATGGGCGCCGCCATTTATTTTTTCATTACCTGCTTCAACAGTTATTCGTGTTTTATTTTGAATGCCAATAATAGAAGACTCTAACATGCAATTCGTAATTTAAACACTCAGTTTGTTCAAAGTTAATTATATAATTATCATTGTAACAAGTTTTAGCAAATAAATACATATAAAACCGTAATACGACTAAATAGATGAACAAGTTCATGAGTTTCTTTGAATAAGAATATACGATAAAATTACGGTTAGTACTTTTTTACCATTTTGAATTTATTGGTTAATTTTGTTTATTTTTAACGGCCTTTTTCATTGCATACGGAATGCATTATTGTTGTTTATAATTGTTTACTTTGAAAAAGAGAAAAAAGTCGAGGCTAAATGTGACGTCACAATGCACAGTTTACGTCGCCTTGCGTTTTATTTTCCGCGTTCAATGAATAGGTGGATCATGTAAAACTGTTGTCCCCATATAAACTCCTTTAATATTGAGATGTTACTGGGTGTTTAGCGCAAGGAAATTTCATTCAAAATATATATTTTTAATGAATCATAATCTACCATACTTAACGGAATTATGATTACCACTCGGGACACGGAGTTACGTACATGCTTCGCTCGGTCCAACGGTCACACCGTATACATATTAGTTGTAATGGTCTATACCATACCACAAATAATAAAAACACAGGAACCGGTAATTTTGTTTGTAATAATGATAGTACTAATCTATACCATACCAACCCAAGTAAAAACTGGTGGTATGATATATGCCACTACTATTATTGTTAAACTACAGACAGAGTTACCGGTTCCTGTGTTGTTTTTGTTGTTGTTGTTTTTTGACTAGGGATGGTATGGTCTAGACCATAGAGCTAAAATGATTAATAAAGCACTAAAATGACCAATGACACGAACAACCAGATTGTCAAATTTTCGGGACAAACGAAAAGAATTACATAATGTGGCCAATATTAACAGAGAATAATAACAAAAAATCAATGTATGCACCCAGGGGTGCATGAGCTGAGTTGCATGGGATACATTGTAAAGTCAGGATATTTATAATTGTGAAGCACTAATTTCAGTTTTAAACTTTTCGAGTTACTGTCCAGAAACCATATTTGTCTGAAGTTTTCAATCTATTTTCGGTCACTGTGACCTTGACCTTTGACCTTTTTTCTCCAAAATCAATAGGGGCCTTGCTTTGCTGGTATCCAACAATATATCCAAGTTTCATTTGATTCAAATTAAAAAAAACTTAAAGTTATCCTCCGGAAACCAATTTTTTTTTAAAATTTTAAATCTATTTTCGGTCACTGTGACCTTGACCTTTGACCTTTTCCCCCAAAATCAATAGGGGTGTTCCTTATCTGGTACCCAACAATATATCAAAGTTTCATTTGATTCAGATTTAAACTTTCTGAGTTATCATCCGGAAACCAAACTTTTCTGAAATTTTCATTCTATATTTGGTCACTGTGACCTTGACCTTTGACCTATTTTCTCCAAAATCAACAGGGTCTTCCTTACCTGGTACCCACCAATATATCAAAGTTTCATTTGAATCGGATTTAAACTTTCTGAGTTATCATCCAGAAAGCAAATGTTTCTGAAATTTTCATTCTATATTCGGTCACTGTGACCTTGACCTTTGACCTATTTTCTCCAATATCAACAGGGTCTTCCTTACCTGGTACCCACCAATATATCAAAATTTCATTTGATTAGATTGTAAACTTTTTGAGTTTTCATCCGGAAACCAATAGTTGACGCCCAACCGCCCGCATCATCAAACCAAAAGCCGAGTTCAACTTCGTTGCAACTCGGCTAAAATATATACAAATACATCTAGCACTACAACTACACTAATCTACAAACGTATTTACAACGCAGACTACATGTTTTTTGGTCTTTAGGCTTGCCAATTTAACATTGATTGGCAAGCCTAAAAACCAAAAAACATGTAGTCTGCGTTGTAAATACGTTTGTAGATTAGTGTAGTTGTAGTGCTAGATGTATTTATATGTAGTTTTTGTTATTATTCTCTGTTAATATTGGCCACATTATGTAATTCTTTTCGTTTGTCCTGAAGAAGGGACGGGTCGTCCCGAAAATTTGACAATCTGGTTGTTCGTGTCGTTGGTCATTTTAGTGCTTCGTATAATTTTTTGTATTTGACCATGTTGTGGATCCGACACTTTTAGGTATCGGGTGTTGTTGGAACTTAGTGCTTATATATATATATATATATATATATATATATATATATATATAAACTTGTTACGTGTTGCGTTTTATTACATGTTGTATATAACTGACGTGTGTACTGTGTGAATACTAAGATTGCAACTCAGAAACATGTGAATATACTGCATGTTTTATGTTAATGAAAGTACAAAAATATTTACTGAGAGATGTGTTAATGGGAATGTAGTGGTATATGTTTTGAAACTTACGATTGATATGAAGAGTTTGAATACACTGTAACTTTGACCATCAAGCATTTAAAAAAGAAATTTGATTAGATTCTAACTTTTAACTTCTATGTCGGTTGCTTATAGGCTTAATACGAAGGACAGTAGTAAAAAGTATATAAAAGAGGAAAACCCACCACATCACCACTAATTTTCCTGGTATACGATAGCTAATCTGAAACCTCAATTTGGATTTGTGCAATGACTTACGTACTTACGTGTTGATTTCCGTCAGATCCGTATGATGTTCATCCTCCTCACTGAATCGAAATAAACATGAACAAAAAAATGCAGTTTTCAAATGAATTCTTCACCCTTTTGTATGCGTCATCAATATAATGTGTATACACAACATTGCAAATGAATGAACTGTTTGTTTTGGAAAGTGAAACCTAATTATTAATTTGAGGTTGAAAAGTTATCGATTATGTAAAGGCCAATATTTTCTATGAATGAAAGCTAAAACATGCTCGTTTTCCGTTATACAACATTATACAATTATACATATACTGAAGTTAGTACTCCCGCCCCCAAAATCCTTGACATTGCAATATACTGCGATAGTTCAATGTTCCAAAACCCATCGAGATGAAGAGTGATAAAGAATCAATTCAGGGTAACAAAAGAAAAAACCTGTAGGGAAGAACAATTTCCCGGGAAAAGTCACATGTTTACATCAAGTTTCGTTAGTTGTTTCTGACGTACATATGTAGGAATCTTGCATATTTTCATTTCGAATCATGTCGGCCTAAACAACATTTCCTCCATTTGAGAACCGAGTTTGATACGAATTAGCTTTGAAGAAATTCAAGGCAAGCCTGCCCCTAATATTAATTTTGATAGGTTACAATCTTACAATTTACAATAGTAGTTTTCAAGGGCAACCCTTCCTTGGAATTGAAATTTATGAAAAACCGACAAAAATATAACGGAACTGTATTGAGAAACATAGTTCATATTTACATGGGTATTACTTGTGCTTAGAATAGCGCAGTCAGCTGTACCGTTGGCAGTATATGTTGTGATTATGTTTGGTCATAGTTCGAATCCGCCTCACTTTTATTTCGCATTTTCAGCACTTTTTTCATATCTTATATAATAATGTGTATTTTCCTTCAATAATCTAGTTTAAATGAATATCCATTCTTTAGATACATGT